>NC_134859.1:32570000-32870000 GCF_049852395.1 Peromyscus maniculatus bairdii
ACAACTGAAATGTCTTTCTTGTAATTGCATAGACTGGAAATCCAAGCTGGAAACACCAAAAAATATGACACTGGGTAAGGCTTGTTTCCTGGACCACAGACATCCCCATTCATGGCAGGGAGGTAAAGAAACTCTCCAAGATCTGCTTCTTGAGTGCACTATTCCCATTCTAAGGGTTTTGTCTTCATGACACAATAACTTACAAAAGGTTCCACCTCCTGACACTATCACTCTGGGAGTTAGAATCTCAACATATAAGTTTGGAGAGGTCACAAACATTCAGACTCCAGCATGGTAGGACATCCAAGCTCAATGCCACAACTGCACTGACCATTCAAGACCCAAAGTGAAACAACTTCCTAATGTTGTCCTTCAAGAACATTCAGAACATTGGAACATTCTAGACGTCAAGTAGATATTGTCTATTCCAAACATGATAGAGTTTGGGGAAGAGAGAGAGAGGAACATGAACTTTAACTTGGGTGATTGGAAAAAGATTTTGTTGTCTGGAAATTATACAGCAGGTAGGATTTATTATTGTTCCTATTTCTGCCAGCAGGCACTTGAGAAAGCAAGTCTAAAAATATGAAAGAGAAAATGAACAAGGAATTTAAACAATGATCCAACCAAACTGTCCAATTCCTAAATAAGGAAAGGACACGCCCAGGTCACACAACTGGCCACGGGAACATGGGGATAAGAAACTGCTTTGAGATTTCCCAGATTGTCTAGTGCTCAGTTTTGAGCCTTCTCTATCCTCACTCTGAAAGGTGCAGCCAACTCATGTCATAGACGGTTGACTACCCATAATGTCCTCCTCAGCCCCTGCCATGAGGAGGGCTGTGTCCTTTCCCATGATGTCTGTTTTATCATTAGATAACTTCCTAAAGTGACCTGAACTCAACACTTCTATTGTAATCATTCATTTTAAAAGGTCCAGTTGGCAGTTTGTTGAAAGACATGTCATTTTTCTCAGGGTCAAATCATCCTCATCCTCCAAAGAGCATTTTCTCTTAAGTAGAGTCAAGGGTCAAGAAATAGAATTGGGGATTCACAAATGGATGGTTTTTCTTCCTTTGTTGAGAATGTTTGAGGCAGGTTCTCCTCCTAGGCTGAAGATTCTAACTCCTACTTCCTAGATACCACTGCAGACCTGAAACTGGATTGGCACTACCCAATTTAATGGGCATTACCCATTGCTTAACTTGTAACATTATTTCTAATGCCACAAGTCCTGTTAGCTCTCAACTTTAAAATGTTTAGCAACTTCTACAGAGCCTTAATGGAACAAGCATGCAATATCTATTACTTTTTAACCTCAGTGAGGAGCACAATTGAAAAAGATTAGAGTGAGGGGTGGGGTATCCTATTTCCCACTCCACATTTGTAAGGCTCTGTTCTAGAAACTGCAGACATGGATTTAAATTCATTCTCTGAAACCCCTGGGATGCTTTATCCTCACCAACAAATCACAGAAAATGATACATCTCCCCCCTCTTCCCGAGAGCCTCCTGGCTCCCTGTCATTGTCACCAGCTGGATTATAGTCAACTAATGGCAGTGGATTCCAAAGAGACAGAAGGCTGTTTTCGATCCATTCATTATTTTAATGACAATGAATCGCCCCATAAGCCTTGTTAAAAAGTCATTTAATCTAGAAAAAATAGATGCACTGAGACACTTACACAGGAACAAGGTATTATCAGTATCCATCAAAACAAAAATAATGGAGTGGAAGGAGACCCAAAGAGGCAGTCCTTGGAGGCATTTGACAGTTGCAGGATGAGCTGGAGTTATACATTTAACTATTTAACATTAGGTACCTCACAGGCAACCCCTAATTTACCAGAAATAGAAAACCTTGCACACTTTTTCTCAAACTTTAGATGCAAATGGTTACAAAAAAACCTTAAAGCAAAGTATGCAGACACAAAGAAAAATAAGCAAAGGACAAGAGACCATGCAGGGATCCAGAGGCCATTTGAGAATAGTCTCCTCGGCTTAGCTATAAACACCTGAGACTGAGTGGAGAAGTGAAGCAGGGCTTTCCTCAACATCATGAATGGCCTCAATACCATCTTAAGTACAATTTACTGATACTTGTTATTCTAGTTTTGGATTTATCATGTGTTGTCTGATGTACAATCCTAGAAAACTGGCTGAATGCCATGCTTCAGTTCCCCCATCTGAAGAACAGAGCTGATAATATCACCTAGCTTGTGATGTTGTCATAAGGATTAAATGAGATGCACACACACAATGCTAGTCACATATCAAACACTTGAAAGGTATAAGGAATCACTGTTATTATTTGTTGTTGAAATTTCAGTTCAATGTCTCTGGAGAGAAACGTCATCCTCATGGCTGCTCTCCTCTGATCCTATTTCTCACGTGGCTTCTTCCCTCTTTCAATTTCAGGATGTGTCTTATAAACATAGAATATGGAATCAGAAGACCTAGACTTTAGCCTTCCCCTTTTCCTGGTTCTACAATGGTGACTTTGGACAAGTAATTTACCAATCTCAGAATCCTTGGCCATACAATGGGAAGTGAGATCAGTAGTGTCTGGAATCCTAGCCATCTGCTATTGTGATGATTCTCAGGCACAGAGCACCGAGCAGCTGCCTGGGCCCTTTGTTGCGGATTTCTAGTCACTTCAAACAGCTTCTAATGATATCCAGCCCTACTAATAGGATCTCTCAGGGTCTAGATGTGAAGCTCTGAGCTCAGCTCTACACTCAGGGTTTCTTTGGGGATTACTTTGTGAACCTTGTGTAACTTCCCATGGTTTCAGAAAGACTAAGCCTGCTGAAGGACCCACCTATCTCAACTCTCACTGTTAGCAAACTGTCGTGGCTCACACAGTGCCTGATGATCTTCCCAAGTGATGCTAACTACTTCTGCAGAATCCCAGTTATGGGTGAGTAGGAGATAACACTTCTCAAAGGATCCACAGCTGTCCTCTAGAGTACTTTTACTTTCAATTCCATGTTTCTAACATTTGAATGTCACTGAAGAGACAAAGAACTCTGGTCATGAAATTCAGAGTATTTGTGTTCATGAGACACTATCTGAAGTACTCACTAGATTCTCTCTCCTCTCTCTCTCTCTCTCTCTCTCTCTCTCTCTCTCTCTCTCTATCATCTATCTATCTATCTATCTCTATCTCTCTCTGTCTCTCTCTTTCTCTCTCTCTTTCGCCCTCCCTCCCTCCCTCCCCCTTCTCAGTTTTTCAAGACAGGACTTCTCTGTAGTCTTGGCTGTCTGTAGACTAGGCTAGCTTCAAACTCATGGAGATTCACCTGCCTTTTCCTCCCAAGTGCTGGGATTAAAGGCATGTACCATCACCACTGGGCTAGATTTTCAAATCTTTGTTTTGAGACAGTGTCTTATTTTGTAAACCAGATCGACTTCAGAATTGCAGTGTTTTTGTCTCAGCCCTCAGGAGTTGTGATACAGACATACATGACTGAGCCCAGCTATATGTTTTCAAGTATGTAGGAAGATGCTTATATGCCTTGTATTCTTCTGAAAGCTTCATGTTGTTTAGTTCAGTTCATCCTTACTAAGATCCTGGGAATAAGGCACCTTAACATGGATACTTTACAAATAAGGAAACAGGCATGGCCCTACCAAAGTCAAGGGTGTAATGTTGCTGGCCACTGGCACCAAGATTTCATCTTCAAACTTATTTATAATAAGTGTGGGGGTTTTTTTCTTTGCAGGATTTGCCTATTCTACTATAGACATTAATTAAGCCTTCTTCATGTCTGCGTAGCAGATACATTAGATTATTAAGAACTATTGAAAACTCTCAATGGGGATATTGATGTTTCTTATAGTTCTTTCCTGGCATGGCTATTACTGAAAACTTAGACTTATGCATGTTAAAATAAATTGACCTGGCATGTGAAGTTGTGTATAAGCCCATTGATCTTTCATTGCTCAATTTTCTATCTTCAGATGCAGTTTTGCAGTTGGGAAGATGAAAAGCAGGGAAGCATTTGCCATTCTTACAAGCAACTTGAGACCATACAAAGGTAAAGACTCTTTAATTTCTCTCAAATGTCTCTTTTAAAATAAACCATATTGTAAGGTAAAGAGATTTGGTTGCACATATTCACCTGAGATGTATTACAAGTCATTAACTCCCATGTTTGTGGAGGCTAAAAAGTCACATTCCCTGTCCTTTGCAAAATGAAGTCCCAGGATAGGTGGTAGTGTTTTGTGAGACTGGATGCTTGAGAACCAGAAAAGCTGGTGAAGAGTTCTAGTTCAAATCTGAAGACCTAAGAGTCAGGAACACCAGCGGTCCCAGCTCAACCCTGAGGCAAAGGGGGAAATTAATCTTTCATCCATTACTGCCTTCTTCTACTCTAGAGCTCAGTGAATTAGCTAAGGCTTCTCCATCCAAGGAAGGGCAATTAGCTTCACTCCAGTCAATGATCCAAATGCTCATCTTACCTAGGCATATCCAGAAACAATGCTTAGCCAAATATCTGGGCAGCCCATGACCTAGTTAATGCACAGAATTAGTTGTCATAATTTTTAGAATGACATTGGATAGCAATCAAATTGAAGCAAAATAATTATAATAATAAAAAATTATTTGCTCTCAAATTAATCATTAAGACTAAGCTATCTTTGAGATCACAGAAAGTTTCATGTACTCATGTTTATTCTTTTTTTTTCATGTTTATTCTTTATGCCTGTGAAACTCTTTAAGGCTAGGAATCATATTAGATGACAAGGTTATATTGCCCTCATATCACAGACTGGTTTTTAGAAACTAGGAGGGGCAGTGAAGCCAACTTGGAAAAGAAAATAAGAAATCCCTGAACACTTGAAAGGATGTATGAGGTCAGTAACTTACACTAAAATGTAACTGCTAGGGAAAGCATTTGCCCAATAGAGGCCCCACTGTGTGCAAATTCAGCATTTAATGGCTAAGTCATCAACTGGAATCGAATGTTCTCTCCCTGAGGTCTTCACACAAATCTTTAACTCAGCCCAAATTAAAAGCAACTGTGGCCAACATCTTAATTTCCCCCCCTTGCTAAATTACTATGGAGATGAATTTTATCAACTTAATCCACCCAGCTTAAACTAATTCTTCATTAAAGCATAACTTTCTCCCACGGGGAAACATCTAAATCCAGCAGATACACGCGTGAACACCTCCAGTTTGTTTTAATTATTTTTCTTAAATGAGAAGCTGAGCACATTTTGCCAAGGATTAAATAACCCCAGGTCTCACAAATTCAGTATTCTCAGACTAAATTGATGGTCCCATATAGCAATTTTTTTCCAATTGGAGGAAAACTACTTCAAGCCACCATGGACAAAGTACTGAAATAACCCAAGAATGTAACAAAGGACTCAAGTAAGTCCATACCTCTTGATATTTCTACTCAATTTGAAACTGATATCTACACGTGACATTTCTCTTTCAGTCTCTAACAGGTTTTCAAATAAACAAATCAGTTATGAAAGTTAAAACACTCAAGAGAGTAAGACAAGCCAAAGACTTGTATATCTGATATATATTCGAAATACATAAAGAACACTGAAGGTAAATTGCAAAATAAATAGCCAAATTTAGAAAATAGCTGAAGATCTAAGTAGGTACTGCACCCATGAATATCTATTAAACAGTGAGCCCTCAGCAAATGAGCACAGGAAAAGGCACTGTGGTAATAGGGGAAATTCCAACTAAACGATAGGATGATCCTACTACATACCTTCTAGAATTGGTCAAACCCAGAACACTGACAATAAATACTAGATAAAATGTGGAGAAGAAACTAGAGAGATGACTCAGTGGATAAAGCACTTGCCACACAAATATGAAGACCAGAGTTTGGATTCCCCAGCATCCCCAAAAAACGTAGGGGGCAGTTGTAGAGACCCACCTGTAATCCCAGTTTGGAAAGCAGAGACAGGGTGTCCCCAGGCTAACTGGCTTCAGAAGTCAAATCTATGAGTTGGGCTTCAGTGAGAAACCCACTTTCTGTACAATAGAAGTATAGAGGGATCAAGGAATACAGGCAACATCAACCTCTGGTCTCCACATATATGCCCACATTAATACAAGCATATGTACACACATGCACATGACACACACACACAGACATGTATACATAAATGCAGCCACACACATATACACAATAGACATGTACACAGCAACACCACAAAGAGCAATTGGAGCTCTTGTTTGGTGTTAGTAGAAACACAAAATTGTCTAGACACCTTGAAAGACACTTTAGCAGTTTCTCACAAAACTAAACATACCTTTAGCATACAAACCAGTAGTTTTACATCTTGGAACATATACAAGAGAGTTTTTGAAAAATATATAATTCCACCCAAAAACTTGTACGTAGATTTTTATGACACTTTCGCTTACTTTTTAAAAATTACTTCTTATATATTTTTAAGATTATAATATCACTACATCATTTCCCTCTTCTATTTCCTCCCTCCAAACTCTCCCACACATCCCTCCTTATTCTTTCAAACTCATGGTATGGCACTTTCATTTATAATTATTCAAGCTTGGAAGTAACAAAAATAAGTTTGATGACTGGATAAACCATGGTACATCCAGAAAATGAAGCATTCAGGACTACAAAGAAATGAGTTACAGAGCCATGAAACAATATGCCAGACCCCTAAACATGTGTTCCTCAGGGGAAGAATCCGATCTAAAAGAGCTAAGTGCTGTGCAATTTCAACAGTATGACATATTGAAAAAGATGAAATTGAACACCGTAAAAAGATCAGTAGTTGCTCCTGCCTGAGAGGAGGGGAAGGTGAGTAGGTGGAGCACGGGGAATGTTTTGTGAAGTGGAAATACTTGTCATGGCACATTTGTCCAAACCCTTGCAACTTGCAACACCAAGTGTGAAGGCTAATGGAAGCTACAGACTTTAGGTGTCTATAAGGTATCAGTGTCGGTCAGTGGCTTGAGGCTCATTCCCTACTCTCCTGGGGGATGCTGGTAGTGGAGGACAGTATACATGAGAGACAGTATATAGAGGAAAGGCTCTATAAAGTCCTCACAATATTACTATGAATCTTAAACTGTTCTAAAATAATGCCTAAATAAGATAAAAAGTTAAGATACTTTCCAAACCTCATGCAATATAGCAATCTTACTCTATTGTTACCTAACATATACATAACAATGTCTAACATGTAGATGTTCCTTGGCTGTTGGAGTAACTGGGACTGTAGTCATGACCCACAGCACCTGGTTTCCAGATCTATTTGGTCTTTGTTTGGGCTGGGGGATATACTTACTTTATGTAGCCCAGGGTTCCTCAAATTCAATATGTGACCCAAAGTTGCTGCAAACTTAACATGTGCCCCATGCTGGACTCAGACTCTAAATGATCCACCTGTCTCAGACTTTCAAGGATTGGAATTACAGATACATGCCCATGTTTATCTCTGCTTATTCATGATTTTTTTAAAAAAATCCTAAAACTCTATTGCCTTTTTAGAAGTATAGACTAAAACAGATATTTTCTTTAAAGTATCTACTCTTTGTCTCAACAATTTTATTGGAGAATATCAATCCCAAACAATGCTCTTACAGATATGCAAGCACTGTACACAGACTGTCTGTTATTACATTGATTACAATGTGCAAAATTCTTACATAACCTAAATGACCAGGGACGAGAAAGTAGCTAAATAAGGTATACTAGATAAAAACTAAAATATAACATGGAATGAAGAGAACATACAACACATTCAAGGTATAGTCTATGCTACAAATTACAAAATCATGCAAGTAACTCAGCCTGACATTTGTCAAAGTCCACGGGCATTAAATGAAGCAATTTGATAGAGTTAGATATGCATACATACACAAATGTCCTCTTCTTACAGTGGAATTATGTCCTGACTAGCCCATTCTAGACTGAAATATTGTGAACTTGAAATATATTCAACATTCCCAACCTAAGGAACCTTATAGCTTAGTAACATAAAACAAAGTGGAAGACTCATTGTCTACTCTCAAGGTTCCACGCTGACTTAACCAGAGCTCAATTGCCCTGCTTAGCAGTAGGGAAAAGGGTGGTGCTGTATATTACCAGCTCAGATAAAAAAGATCTTATATCAAAATACAAAGTATGTTTTCTCCTCAGTGTATATCATGTCTGCACCATCACAGTCAAAAGTCATTAAGCTAGGCTCTTCTCAAGCAGAGCTACACAGATGTGCAAACCCCAAACTCACCTGAGCATTTCTTTCTGGAAATAGGAGTGAAACTGGAAAGAGTCTACCAATGCAGACTTTGGTTTTGTTTTCATTGTTAGTGGCTTTCTACAAGAAGATATTCTTTACTGCTAATTCAATCAAAATTTTAAGGCCACTGTTCTCTACAGTTCTACTTCCTTTGCCAGACAGAGATGGCTTGAAATCTATAATGCTGAATATAGTCCTGTGTCCAGAATGAGGTGACCTCAGGTCTGAGTTATACTTCTAAATCAGCATCCATAATATGGAAAAACTAGGTTGGGAGGAAAGCACTGTTATTAAAATACTAAAAAAAAAAAATTTAATAACCACCGTGAGTACACTGACCTCTAATAAAGCATCTGTCTCATCATTGAATTATTCTCACTTTTACATGTGTGATCAAGTGTGAAAATTTGCTTTTAATTTACTTTACAAGACCTTCTCCATATTCTTCTCCCCAAACTACACAGTGCATTATTAAAGTAATAAAATAAATCAGATTCTACCAAAGTCAGCATTGTAGGCACACCTAAAGAGCCAATTCAAAAAGAAGAGGGCTGGAAAATGGCAATAAGAGAAATTGTGTCTTCATGCCATTGAGACCCAACATATGCACCCAATCAAAAAAGCAATCCTTCCCTTCAAATCTCAGAAACCAGGGTGGGACTGCACTTCCCATTAAATTTCTGAACTGCCACATCAAGCATGTTATAATGCATACACTCTATCACATTTTTTTACAGTGTTCAGTATTTCAACACGATTTGATGGGCACATGCTTTGAGATTTCAGCTCCTGCTATTAGAATTCTTATAGACAGATGACACAGGGGAAGGGGCAATATCTTGGAACCATGCAGTTCAATTATTGTTCAGTCAGTGATCTAGATTAAATGACATGGGTAGAATTAGAACAAGTTTTGAATATGCCCTGGAGTCCATCATCAGTTCACCTTTTAGATTCCTATATAAGAGCATGCTCCATGTCATTTATGCAAAATCACTTTGCATCAAATCAGGGAAGACACTCAAAGAACTGTGTGCATCTACAGGCATGAGCTTGAAAGGATATGATTAAATAATATCCTAGTCCTTTGACAGCCTTTCAAGCTGGGGGAGAGGGGGCGGGGCGCGGCACAGGGATAAGTTTGATATGCTTTGACACAATCAAATTCAGGGAATTCTGTTTTCTAGCCAAAAAAGTTGTCCTCAGCCAATAATTCTTTCCCTTGAGGGACATTTGATAATGTCTGGAGACAGGAAATTGCTAGTGACACCCAATAAGCAAAAGCCAGAGATGTTAAGAAGCATCCTATGAAGCATCAAACAGTCATCTCCACAAAGAACTGCCAGACCCAAACTGCCAAGCAGGCCAAGGTTCTTGCAGAAACTTAGTTTGCAATTAATCATGTTTATGGCTTTTTCTTCTAATACACAAAATTCTTAGGCTCTGCATCTGTCAGAGTCCTCATCTCTTCACCTCCTACTTACAAGACATCCTACCCTAATATGGACTTTACACACTCCAGTCCACAAAATACCTACCACTAAGGTCACAAGCCACTTACTTTTCACTTGGTTTGACCACTTTTGTGAAAGATTCTCTCCTTCTGTGTCCAGAACCCTATGCTCTCCTGGCTTCTCTTTTCTTCTTACCTATGTCATTTGCATTTCTGTAATTCTTTCAAGACCCCTACATGCTGGAGTCCTCTCTCTCTCTCTCTCTCTCTCTCTCTCTCTCTCTCTCTCTCTCTCTCTCTCTCTCTCTCTCTTCCTTAAGATGACTGTGTTAGTTTTCTATTGCTGCTGTTAACAAATCGTCACAGACTTAGTGGTTTAGAATGACACAGATTTATAACCTTAAAGATGTGAAGTTATATAAAAGTTCCCCCCCCCCAAAAAAAATGAGTCTCAATGGGTTAAAGTCAAGATTTCCTTGGACTCTGCCCTTTTAAGACTAACAGGAAAATCTGTCGCTTTCTTTGTCAGCTTTTAGAGCAGCGATTCTCAACCTGTTGGTCACAACCCCCATGGGAGTCACATATCAGATATCCTGCATAGCAAAATTATAGTTATGAAGTAGCAATAAAATAATGTAATGATTGGGAGTCACCACAACAAGAGAAACTCTATTAAAGCGTTAGGAATGTTGTGAACCACTATTTTTCAGTGCCCTGTCCCCACTCCCTGGCTAGAGGCATCCTTCCATTTTAAAAGCCAACAGTGATAGTCAAATCTTTCTCATGCTCATGTTGACTATCCATGTAAGCATCCTCATGAATCTATCAGAGTCCACTAATATTATCCAGGATAATCTGTTCAAAGAAAAAGTTGGAACAAATTAAATATAACAGTTTAATAAAAACAAATAATAATTCATTAATCAAGCGACTCCTCACAACAGGAAAATCAGACTCTAGGACTGTCACAGGGATGGATCACATTCATAGACAGAGAAAAAAAGTGACCTACACAAAATAGAAGTAAGATGCAGGGATAATCCAACTGGTGCATCTTGCCATTGGCTTTGTTTCAACATGGGTTGACTGATCTGGTTTTCTGCCACTATGGTTGGCTGAGACTCAACTATATGTTATTACAAAAGAAATTTTCTAAGCTATTACATATATGTATATTTGTACATATACTATATGTGTGTGTATTTGTGTATTGTGGCTACTGCACTATCAGAATGACTTGAGTATGTTAGTATAGAGACAGATTTAGTTAGATTTAATTCTAGTTCATAATTAGCAAGTTAGTGGCCTAGCTTTTATCCTCTACCTTAACTCTCCATTCCATATATAATAACATTCTTGGGTTTTGGAAATTAGGATAATCACATTTGAGAGGCCATTATTCTGTCAAAGTAACTTGTCTTTCATTAACATCTCTGTATATACAAATCACTTCTATATTTGTGACTTATGCTATTTACTCATACATACATATGCATGGAAGCATACACACACACAGAGAGAGAGAGAGAGAGAGAGAGAGAGAGAGAGAGAGAGAGAGAGAGAGAGCCTTCCTGAAACATAATACCACAAACCCCAAAAATCTCAAAAGGGATGTGACTGACATGCTAATAAAATGGCTGGTGCCTACAAGTGCTTGGATAGTTGCTAGGTAATAGAGTGTTGCCAGGGAGGGAAGTGATATGTTTAGACAGTTATTATTTTCAGTACTGTCTTCCCACCTCTTCACAGGGGAGTGGATTGGAAAGTAAAGTCAATCAGCAATGTCCAATGGTATAATCAATCATATCTACTTAATAACTTCCTATAAAAATCTAAAAGGATAATATTCAGAAATCTTACTGATAAATAAATACATGGAGATACCTGAAGAATTGCACACAGGGGGAAGGCACAGAGATATCCCCCATCCTACATACCTTTACTTGGTATCTCCTCAATCTACTTGCTCATTTATATCCCTTGTATGATCCTCTATAAGTCAGTAAACCCAAGTATTTCCTAGGGCTTTGTGACTTGCTCTGTAAATTAATGAAACTTGAGGAGAAGGTGGGAAAGCCATTTCATAGTCTGTAAGTCAGGAACCAGGGTTCATGATCTGCATTTGATGTCGAGGAAAATTTTGTGGGACTGACACCCTAATCCAAAAGACATGACATTGGCTCTACAGACTCATGAATTAGAAGGCAACAAGTTGAAGTTCTCTGCAGAACTGTTTTATTTGGGAGAAAACCACACATTTCTGGTCATGGAAGTTGTGTTCAGTGGAAATATCCTTAAGAAAGGCTGAGGTTGGACAGTCCAGGGACCTGGGATAGAACCAAACATGACTGGCAAAAAAGAAAAAAATAAGTCCATGAAATGATCCCAAATGATATCCTGCTATACACATAGATAAGTGCATAGCCCAGTGGTCATCAGAGAGACTTCACACAGCAACTGATAAAAACAGATGCAGATTCGCAGGCAAACATTAGGCAGACCTCCTCAGAGAATCCTGCGGAAGAAGAGGAGGAAGAATTATGGGAGCCAGAGAGGTCAAGGTCACCACAAAAAAAAAAAAAAAAAAAAAAAACCTCACAGAATCAACTAACCTGGGCTCATAGGGGCTCACAGAATGTGAGCCACTAACCAGAGAACTTGCATGAGATTAACTGAGGCACTCTGCACATGTTTTACAGTTGTGTAGCTTGGTCTTCTTGTGGAACTCCTAATAGAGGGAGCAGGATCTGTCTCTGACTCTGTTACCTGCTTTTGGGACTCTTTCCTCCTACTGGATTCCTTCATCCAGCCTTAATAGGGGAGGGTTAGGGTTAGGCTGATATCCATGGGAGGACTGTACTTTTCTGAAGAGAAAAGAAAAGGAATGGATGTTGGGAGGAAGAAAGGAGAATGGAAGAAGAGAAGAGAGAGAGGGGAAACTGTGATTGGGCTGGGAAAATAAGTAATTAATAAGAATAAAACAGAAAGAAATGCTGGTACTAAGTTTGCTGTCTCTGTTCTATACTTCTCTTCTAAGCAATGGAAGCACATACCAAAAGTCCAAGCGGAAACTGTTCTCAAATCTCCCTACAGGAGGCCTTTTGCCTGTGTTGATTCAATGAATGACATCATCAACCATTCAGTAATACAAGCTAGTGTGGACTCCGTCATGCTTAACTGTGTTTTTCCTAATCGGTATTTCAAACCCTTTTATTACTTTCTTTATTTTTCATTTTTTTTTTTTTTTTTTTTTTTTTTTTTTTTTTTTTTTTTGGTTTTTCGAGACAGGGTTTCTCTGTGTAGCTTTGCGCCTTTCCTGGAGCTCACTTGGTAGCCCAGGCTGGCCTCGAACTCACAGAGATCCGCCTGGCTCTGCCTCCCAAGTGCTGGGATTAAAGGCGTGCGCCACCACCGCCCGGCCCTCATTTTTTTATTTTTGAGACCATGTCTTACCACGTATCCTAGGTTGGCCTGGAACTCAGATTTGTGATATACCATACCCAGCACTTTAATTTTTTTTCTATTGTTATTTTTATTTATTTTTGAAAGTATAATTTAATTACTTCCCCATTCCCTCTTTTTCTTTCAAATCTGCTCATGTACCTCCCTTTACTCACTTTCAAATTCATGGCCTCTTTTCTCATTAATTGTTGCTCTATACCCAGCACATTTTATTTTCTAATTATCTTCTCTTAGTAGCACACTAAGTCCTATTACTTACTAAGTGTCTCATGAATTTAGTGGTTTCTCACCACCCACCCCCACATCATTACTCTAACTCAGAGAGCTTCAGCTCATCAGAACCACTAAGGGACTCTTAACTGCTTCAATCATGCCTGCTCTGATCCTCCCAACATCTAGTCTTCACATGGCAGAGCCAGCTTTTAGGAACTTGACTCTAAGTCACCCTTCTGTTCAAATTCTTTAACAGATTCCTATATTTCTAGGTACTAAAAAATGAAGCATTTGACTATGGTTGACAAGACACCACAAAACCTGGTGTCTGTGACCCTCTGTAATTTCACAGCAAACTTTCTCCTATTGTCCTTACCCCAGCCTGAGAAACTGTTGGTGGATACCTTTTTCTCCTCGCATGGCCATGACACTCACTGTTTTCTGCCTACAAGGCTTCTTTCTTTTCTCTTTTCCATATTTAATTAAACTTGTATTCACTCTGAGCTCACCACCTAACCACCATCTCCTCAGGGGGCCTTCATGCTACTCCAGCCATAGGGCACCCTTTGCCTGATGTTTGTGATTTTTCCCCTAACACTTCTCAGAGTTGGGATTTAAAATGATGTAGTGACAACCCACAGCTCCAGAGAAGCTAGTTAACAAGGAGAACCCTAAGAGGGATGCATGGATCACCCTGGGAAGGGGAAATAGATGAGATCTCCATGAGCAAACTGGGGGGGGGGAGCAATGGAGGGTAGGGGATGGGGGATGAGAACATAAGGTAAAAGGGTGGTTGAGCTGGAACAGAGTGGGAGAGCAAAGAAAGAGATATCATGATAGAGGGAGACATCAAGGGAACAGGGAGAAACAGGGTGCTAGGGAAGTTCCCAGGAATCCACAAGGATGACCCCACCTTAGACTACTAGCAATAATGGAAAACATGCCTGAATTGGCCTACTGTAGTAATCAAATTGGTGAATACCCTGTCATCATAGAGCCTCCATCCAGTAACTGATGGAAGCAGATGCAGAGATCCACAGCTAAGCACCAGGCTTGGTGTTTCAGAAATCCAGTTAAAGAGAGAGAAGTCGAATTCTATGAGCAAGGAGCATCAAGATCATGATGAGGAAACGTACAGAGACAACCAAACCATACTAATGGGAACTCATGAACTGTGGATCAATAGCTGTGGAACCTCCATGGGACTGGACTAGGCCCTCTGCATAGGCAAGACAGTTGTTTAGCTTGATCTGCTTAAGGGGCCCCTGGCAGTGGGATCAGGATCTGTCCCTGCTGCATGAGCGGGCTTTTTGGAGCCCACTACCTATGGTGGGACATCTTGCACAGCCTTGGCTCAGGCTTGGATCTGCCTCAACTGAATGCACAGGGCTCTGCTGACTCCTCATGGAAGGCCTTGAGTTGGAGGAGGTGGGAATAGGGGGAGGGTTGGAGGGGAGACTGGGACGCAGGAGGAGGAGAGGGGCACATGTGGTTGGTATGTAAAATGAACAGAAAATTTCTTAATAAAAATAAATAGATAGATAATAAAATTGTGCAGTGAGACTATTTGATTAATAATTCTGGCAGTCATTTGATCACATGACCTATAGAGTAGACACAGTGCAGGTCCTCAGCTTCGAATTGCCACTGCTTAGCCTGGTACAATGTTGGTGCTTAGTCCATAGATGAGTAAGTGCCATGGCTCAAGGGGTCATGAATACTGCTAAATGTAGTCAAAGCAATGATCAGCTACTCTCCTAGTGGTTTGTTCATTAAATAAAGGTTGACCAAGTATGTCTTTGCTTCAATTACTAAGCAATTTTCTCTCATTTTGCTTTGTTTTCTACTTGGAATCCCTGGGTGTCATAACACAATCTAACAATTGTATTTTAAAGTCAAGAGGAAAGGAAAATGCCCTTTTGGTAGGCCCTGATTGCTCTTTCAGATTATATTTTCTTCCCCTGAGACCAGTTTGTACTACTCTTTCAGAGCATAGCTTAACTTTGTCCTCAGCCTCATTGGCAACAATTCTCAAAGCCACCAATGGCAGATGAAGACATGTATTGAAAATGACAGCAGACTTCAATATGACATTGACTTTCATGAAGCTTCCCTGATGCTTAAGGAGTTTGGTCACATGTCAGAGCTGTTCATGTTAAATGATCTATTAGGGGCTATGATCTCCAGAAAGGTCATCTGTCATGCAGTAAGCCAGATATGTCACCTCCATTTAGTGTGATATGAAGCCAAACATACAAATTAACTAGGGAGAAATTGGCATATGTCACTGGCATATAATCAAAAGCTGAGTGTCTCTGTTCATACTTGTAATTGCACAAATAAACTCCCCACTATAACCACAGTATGCATGTGTGTTGATTAAAACTTAATGGCAATTAAATGCTAATATTTATGTTAGTAAGATTCAAATTATCTTTTTTAATTTGTATTTATGTCTTTGTGTGTATATCTGTGTGTACATGTGCATATGAGTGCAGTGCCACCAGAGGCCAGAAGAGAACATTGGGTCCCTGGGTCTGGCATTACAAGTGGTTGTGTGCCCCCTGATATGAGTGCTGGGAACCCAACTCAGGTCCTCTGCGAGAGCAGTACACACTCTCAACCATTGAGCCATCCTTCTAGCCCCTCAAATAATCTTATAATGAATATTTCTATGATGAAATTTTTAGTAGTTAAGTAAAATGTTAAAGTGAATCTGCCAGACAAGAAAGAACTTAACCATAAATAAGTCCTAGCCTCTTCTTCAGGTGTGATGGTATGATAACTGAAGATCTGAGAAATCCCCACCCTGGCTGAAGACATCACTCACAGCAAGACCTGACTTGGAAGAAAAATCACACCATCAACTAAATTGAAACAAAGTTAATAAAATGTCCCAGGAGAGGGGGAATATAGCACCTCAGAGTATTGTGCAAATAGCTATCACTGGATGAATCAACAATGGCAGTTATAAGAATTATATGGAAAAATAACTCAATTAATGTATGTATGCTAAAACTAAACCTATGCTATATTTGACATATACTGACACCAAAAAAGGTCAACTAGATACACTGTTAGCCTTTGTTTGAAGATATTTAAAAGTTAATGAGAACTTCATGCTTCAGGCAGAAGTTTCGTGATTTATTTGCACAGGCTATACGTTTTCCATTGTTATAGGTCAAATAATCTTAACCAATACCTATAAAATTGCTAAGGTGATTTTGAATTATAAACTGTATCCCTTAGAGGAACTGTAAGTGTTTGGGGATTTTCTTGGGGTTTTGTGGGGGTTTTTTCTCCTGTTTTGTTTTGTTTTAAGTAGAGTTGAAGTTAATTAAAAAGAGGTTTTAACATAGATTTAAGCACAGGCATTAATAGAGAGGTGAGTGTTTAGGAAAATGATAGTCTATATCCAAGTGTGGGCATGGACTTTTCAAGACAGAGTTGCTTGAGAGTCTCAGAAATGTGTATTTTTATATATATAGTTTAACATATTTATGTGGGCAGCAAAGGCGGGTGAATCTCTGAGTTCAAGGCCTGCCTGGTCTACAAAGTGAGATCCAGGATAGTCAGGGCCACCCAGAGAACCCTGTCTCAAAAAAAATAGAGAGTCTCAGAAATAGCCACATATATAATTTGGGGAACTTCTGAAGTCATGGTGTTGAAAGGATTTCAAAGCAACATTTTCTTTCTTTTATTTTTAGATAGTTTTTTAATTTATCTTTGAAATTTTCATGCAGATATTCAATGTTTTTATATCCACTATCCCTGTCAAGCTATGTCCTCCAGCCTGTCTCCCTCCCAATTTCATGGCCTCTTTTTAAAAAAGAGTTCAATTATTAGTATTGCCCATATGCATATGGGTATGGAGTTATCCACTTGACATGGACAGCACGCTAGAGGCTATACTACCAAAGAAAAGTGACATTTCCCTCTCCTATCAGCCATCAACAGCTGATAAATCCTCAGCTAGGGATAAGCCCCCCAATACATGCCGGAATTTTAACTGGCTGGCTTCCAAATCTTCAGCATATCCTATCATGAGAGCTACTACAGCCAGGAGTAGATTTACCTTTATAACATTAATCAGACTAAGATCCTGAAGAGCCTCAAATCCTTTTCCCTTGGAGACAAGCATTTGAAAATACAAAGTGGTTATTTATCCAGCATATACTTGGTAGAGCAGGCAAGGGCTTCTAGTCTACACATTTAGTTTTGTGTGCTTCTAACCCATCACCCCACCTCCCACAGCCCTGAAAGATTTTAGAAATGATCAGTTTTACAGCCTCAGGCTCAAGTGTAATGACTGACTCTTTACATACAAAATAAAAGACCCAAGGAGCACAAGCCATCAAAAAGAGTGGATGAATTGGTAACATTATAATTTATACCTTAAACACAACAAAGGAGTACATAAACAGAATGGGGAAAAAACAAGCTGAAGATGAGGAGGAGGCATTGTACTAGACATAGCTGAGTGGGGGGTTATTTTGAGAATATATGAATCACGCCAATTCAACAGAAAAAAAGAACACAAAAGAAATTAAATCATCAAAAATATTAAGCAGCTCATGCACCAAGAAACAGATATGGACAACAGATGAGTGGAAAAGGTGCAACCATGTGTGTAAATATGACACAGCATCAAATGGACAAAGCAAGTTACAGTGCCAATCACAAGTACCAGGGATGATCTAGAGTTCCAGGAACTATCAAACTGTTGGTAAAGGTTTACATTGATGCACTGACTTTGAATAACAACTAACAATATCTAGTAAAGCTGAATAGGCTCACTATCTAAAATCCATCAACTGTCTCCTAGGCCAGCGGTTTTCACCAAAGGGAAGGTTGGCAGTTTACCTGTCTAAGAGCATCTCACAATGTGTAAACACAAAACATTTCTGGCTGTCACTGCTGGTGAGGGTTGGAAGATGCTGCTGGTATATGGTTTGATGATGCTAGATGAAAGACAAGCCACAGTGCACAGGTGTCTGTACCCACCAAAGAATTATCTGGCTCAAAAAAGCAAGGCTGTTAAGGATGGGAAATTGTATATGGCGGATAGAATGGTGAGTCGCAAATTGGTTACATACCTGCATCCAGTTAATATTTAACTGCATTTGGGAAAAGGCTCTTTACAGAAGTAATTATTTTAAGAATTTTGAGTTGGTTTCATCCTGAAATATCTATGTGTGCTCTAAATACAATAGCAACATCCTAATAAGAAGAGAAAAACATGGAAGACATGAAAACAAAATGACAGAGAAGGTCATGTGAGGAAAATGACAAAGACTGAGAATGAAGTGACCATGGGCCACTGAATCCTCTCCACCAGCCACTATCAGAAGCAAGACAAAACAAGAACTCCAATCCCACTGCTTATGAAGGAAATGGTGAGTACCTCTACTTCAGGTTTCTGCCTTCCAGAATTTTGAGAGAAGAAATAACCTATTGTTTTAAGCCACCTCATTTGTGGTAATTTGTCTCCACAGTCCTAGGATTCTAATATATTATCTGCCATAGTTTGGACCTTACATGTGTCCAAAAGTCTCCTATGAAAGGCTTTGACCACAGAGTATTATTAATGGGAAGCAGAATCACCTGAGGAACTAAGACCTGGTGGAAGCTCCCTTAGTCATTGGAAGTGACCCTTGAAGGAAATTATGGCACTTTGGCCTCACCTCACATCACTGTTCTCTTTGTGGCATGTGATATTTGAGAGTCTTTCCCATCTCATGGTCCTGCCTTGATGCCCCACTTTGTCAGAGTTCCAAAGCTATGCCCCCATCCCATCTCCCATCCTTGGACTAGAACTTCTAGATTAGTGAGGTAGAATAAAACTTTTTCCTAGACCAGGCGGTGGTGGTGTATGCCTTTAATCCCAGCACTCGAGAGGCAGAGGCAGGCAGATCTCTGTGAGTTCGAGGCCAGCCTGGTCTCCAAAGCATGTTCCAGGAAAGGCACAAGCTACACAGAGAAACCCTGTCTCAAAAAACAAAGGAAGGAAGGGAGGAAGGGAGGGAGGGAGGGAGGGAGGGAGGGAGGGAGGGAGGGAAAGAAAGAAAGAAAGAAAGAAAGAAAGAAAGAAAGAAAGAAAGAAAGAAAGAAAGAAAGAAAGAAAGAAAGAAAGAAAGAAAGAAAGAAAGAAAGAAAACAATTTCTAGTGGCCTAATATAATGCCTGGTGACTTTCGTTAAAAATACTATGTATGTCATATACATGAAATGTACTGTGAGAGTAAATCTTCATTATTCTTACCACAAAACAAGGTTTGGGATGAAAGTGATGATACATTACTTAGCTTCTGTAAATCATTCACAGTGAATATATTTATTAAGCTTCCAAATTTATGTCTTAATTGTACTTTATACACATGCATGTATGTATGTATATATGTCTATTTGTGCATGTGTGTGTGCGCGTGTATGTATGTGTGTGTGTGTGTGTGTGTGTGTACTTTTTATTTGTCAAGCATTAGCATTTCTTGGAAACAGATGTTTTATATTTTAGAATTTCCATTTCTAGATAAGCACTACTAAAGACTCAAAAATAATTTTTAAAAGACCTAGAAAATATACTCATGTATATCACTTAATGCTCTACAGCACCAAAAACAAGTAAATAGGTTCTAATATCAACACGAATTCATTTCAAAACAAAAACTGGAGAGAAACAAAACTACTTAGAAGACTAACTATGGCATTTTGTCATTCTCAAGAAGGTTATAAACCTATAAAACAATATTACAAAATGCTTATGGATCCATGGATATCTGAATCTATAGCAAAAGCAGGTGGCAAGTGACAGGGTCAAGAGGTTGTCATCTGTATTGAAACCACTCAATTTCTGTGGTTCATATGATGGAAATTTGACATGATACTAGTATGTGACAAGGCTAATGGGTATAAGGTACACTGTAATATTCTACATTCCTGTCTGTTTTAAATCACTTGGGATTTTTAAAATTAGCTAACGTTTTATGACCTGCCACATAAGTGAGAATGTTTTAGAGATCTCGGGAATGGTAAAGAGAAAGAAAAAAAAGGACAAGAAAAAAAGCTACAGGTGAAGCATTTGATGCCACATGGAGACTGAATCCCAGAAGCAGGATCAGAACACAAACGTTTCCTTTCAGACTTGCTCTAGAGGTTTTCTCACCACCACCACCCCTCCCCCGTTTCTTTCTGTCTACTTCCTCTAGATCTTATATGTTGTCTCAGTTGACTTCTCCTTGGTTGTTTTTCTTTTTAACTGCTGTTCAGGACTGGATCTGTATCAGCTATAAAAGAGGAGAAATCAAGATGGAGAGGCTCAGTCAACACAACAGCCCAGCAATAGTCAATCTCAATATATACATCCGAGAGTTGGATCACATTAATGCATTGCTTAGATCTGCAGGATTCAAAGCGGTGATATTCGCTGTGAGTCCTTCAGTACAGAGCAGAGCTGTCCTTCCAGTGCTCCATGTCCTGTCTCTGAAAATCTTCTCAAAAGGCCAGATCAGTTGAGCAATGGGGATGTATGCTGGAAACAAGAAACTGCTTACAATTGTGCACCAAGTCTAAGGCCACTGAGTGGTTATAAACTTCATGTCCTCCAACAAAGTTATTGAAGTTATCCAGTTGAGGGGAAAATGACAACCTCTGCTTTGAGTCTGGAGGGAAGCCTGGCAGTGTAGAGAGGATGCTTTGGAAAGTAGAAATATCCAGATTGCCTAACAGTCTAAAATACCTAAGCAATTGCTCTTTCCTTTGTTTCATATAGTCTTTGATGGCAAAGACTGTATTTTGGTAATTGAATGATTGGCTTGAAATAATTAGAAGATAACACTGCAACATCTGTTCATTTGGCCATAACAATGGCTATAAAAAGGAACCTCTCACTCATTTATTTTTATATGAGGCAATGTAGTTCCAAATGTTAGACGCAAACAGTGCTGTTCCTCGGGAAAACAAAAAACAAAACCCTATATTTCTATTTTTGCTGCTTATTGTCTTCCTTTGTCAACTGCACATAACCTGCTCCAAGACTTCTAATTAAGAATGTTTCCATAACATTTTTCTTGTGAACCCTGATGTCAACCACAAGCCTTTTAGATATGTACTGTAGTTGAACTGTGTATTAGTTACTTTTCTGTTGCTGTGATTAAAATGCCATGAACACAAGTGGCTTATAGAGGGAAGTTTATTTGGGTTTATAGCTGGAGAAGGGTCTATAATGGCGAGAAAGACATGGCAGTAAGCAGCCACAGCAGAACACTGAGAGAGCACATCTTCATCCACATACAGGAAGAGGACAGGAAACTGGAAGTAGGGAAATACTATAGCTCTCCAAGCCTGCTTCCAAGGATGCACTTCCTCTAGCAAGGCTATGCCTCCTAAAGATTCCATAGCTTCCCCCACACAGCACCACCAGAGTTCAAATAGTTGAGCCACGGGGAACATTTTTCATTCAGATCATCACAGGCTTTTCATGGGAAAAAATTGTTCAAATTGTTTCAAGTTGTTGCCCCAAAATATGTTCACCAGAGCAAACAATCAAATAGTCTTATAATTATTTGTCACATATCTTTTGACTACACTGGAAACTCCACGGGAGAAGGAATAGGAGCTACCTTGTCCAAAAGTGATTAGTAGTGCCAAATTTAGAGTTTGTACCATAGCAGAAGCTTGTCATGAACTCAAGTGGGTTCTTCTAAACTTCATGTGGTAAAACCCATGGAGACAGTGCCATTTATGTGGTAATTAATGTTTTAAGATTGGGCCCTGGCTTCATATGACCAATGTTTTTGTAAAATGAGAAATATCAGAGCTCATTCTCAGGCATAAACTGAGAAGACACCATACCAAAAAGGGACAACCACCTACACAAGATTTCACCAGACACCAACACTGAGATCACTTCTATCTTGAATGTCTTCCTTTTATACTATGTGAAGACAACTTCTGTTTGAGCCACCCCACCTGTGGCATTCTACAGTGGCAGCCTGAGTTGACTAACAGAAAGCTCAAACATTCTTATGAAGTGGATGGCATTATAGCAACAGTTATGACTCTAAAGACATGGACAGGTTAGCAGAATGTAAACAGCAAGTATGGAAATGTATATAAAGTATGGGACCATATGACATCAGACTTAATTCTTCCTAAATACATTTAAAAAAAATCCTGTCTTTTAGACCAAAGACATTTGTTAGCTTTAGGAAGAAAAGATGCAGAAAAACAAATTAATTCTTGATTGTGTTGTATTTTAAGAATTCATTTTAATTAAAAAAAAACATACTTGACCTTCCTCATCCATTTTATCAGGTCCCATGATTATTAAGTAACAGTTTGAAAATTCATATAATCCCACAAGTGCCAATCATTTTGACTTAATAATATCCTGATTCCCAAAGACCTTTATTAACTTGACCACAGAATTCAGAGAGAATGATTAATGTTACTGCATGACATAAGCCATTTCTCCATGCATTTTAATGTGGATGTACATGAAACTACATACGTGTATATGTGTATTCCCCTCATTCGACTCCAATAAATTTTACGTCTTTTACCTTTTCCTCTAGTACCCTTAGTTAACTGCTTCATAACACTTACCATAATTATAAATTATAAATTTTTGATTTATAGCATAACTCTCCTTCTATTCAGAAAGCTTCACAAGGAAAAGTTTGCCAAATTTTATCCTACCTCACTGTTACCCATTCCTATCACCATGCCTACCACATAACAGACACTGAGTGAATGAATAATTTTCAACGAAAAATTAAAATTTTTGCTCACTTTCTTAAATTTCAAGGGTAAATAATAACTTCCATTTTTTGTGTCTAAAATCAACCCAATAACACCAGATCTCTCTAAGGGACCATTTGGGATTTATTTGCCCATGGCAATCAACACAGAAGCATTTTTTTCTCTTGCCAGAGTTGAGTGAACATATCAAGAGAAATAAATGATTCCAATGACTTACAAACATTATTCTGAGTTATTGTCCCCCCCCCAAAAAAAAAGAAAAAGTAAAAGAAAAAATAAAACTGGCCTTGCCAAGTAGAACAGTCATTCTCTCTGAATCAACACTCAAAATGGTTGACTTAGTACCCAGGAACTGGTCTACAAAAGTCCAGGAAAAAGAATCCTTACTTGATGAATGTGAACGTGTTTGCTTTTGCTGCTCATTGACAACCAATGACGGATGTGCAGTGCTAACAGATCAGAATGAAAAATCACCAAAAATCTAATCACCGGTCCCTATAATGAGCTTCCCTTAGCTGAGACCTCTGAGATTATATCTGAGCAAAGATCTTTCCAACATGCACGGGTGGCTTAGGTCATCATCTAATCATTTATATTCTAGAAAGGCCTCTGGACAATAAGCGGGGAGTGTTTCATAGTCTTTAAAATCAAGCCTGTCAGAAAACACATTGTGAAAACAGAAAAGTTCATGATATAAATCTTTATGTTGGTTTAAAGTTTAATAACTCTTTCTACATTCTCATCTTCTGCTCATTTACTCTGGGTGTATAGGAAAGTGCATTAGACTCAGTAGACCTTCTGATCAGCAAAGAATAAATTGGGGAGGTGCATTAAGCCTTTTAGGCCATTAGGATACCATTTAGTGCCTGAGAGAAGGTCATTTACTTACAACAAGGAGCCAAGGTCCCTCTCAAAGATGGGCCATTTAATCCCAGCTCGCCCACATGCTCCTGCCCAATATGCATTCACTAATTTAATTTCCTCTATAGGTTTTCCTTTATTTGTCCTATTTTATTTTTCCCATTTTATAGTCACGTTGTCTAATTTAAACTTAATTAAAAATTTCAATTAGAACAACTAAAACAAAAAAAAAGAGGAGTTTTGGAGGCTTCCCAGGAAACATTTCATTAATGGGAATGACTTAATAAGCAAAATATCTCACTGTGCAAACTAGAGCCAAAGGTTCAAAGGTCCAAGGTGTGTGTGTGTGTGTGTGTGTGTGTGTGTGTGTGTGTGTGTGTGTGCGTGCGCACGCGCGCTGCGTACACACATTATTGTTGTTGTTGCTTGTTATTTCTTTTTACAAAGTCTGGCTTCTGTAGGTCAAAGGTAACTAAAGGCTTCAGGTTTTGTAATCTATTATTACCGAGTTTTCAGGATAAAACACGATAACATAAATGATGTACTGACCAATGTGGTTGATTTAGGAGTGACCCACAATCCAGAACAGGACTAACAAAGCCCCAAACACAAACACAAAGGGGTTTGCTCTGTAACTACGAGGACAGAGTCTCTATCTTCTCTCTGCTTTGTAATTTCACAAGGCATCATTTTGAAACTTTTGGAAACCCCAAACCACCAGAGAAAAGGGCAGAGCCTGAAATTCAAGAGACAGACTCCTGAGGGTATAAACACTGTATCTAGGGGGCAGGGCAGAAACATGTGTTTCTCTATTTTCTAGGTATGTAGGGAAAGAAAGCAAAAGTTTTCTTCCACACTTCCAAAATTTAAAATCTGCTTTATGAAATAGGATATGAAGACTGAGAGAAATTCTGTTATTCAAAATTGTACAGATTGTAAATGGTGCCATTGGGCCCAACACTTGGCCTCCCTGGCACGGGAGCCCATGTCCTGAACCACTTGCTATATAGTAGCTTACTAATACATTGCCTTCTCAGGAATGTATTTTTTAGTGTTCTCCCGAGAAACAGAACCAAACAGAAATAGGGAGCTGGAAAGGTAGAGATGGAGAGACAGAGAGACAAAAACATATTTGCCCTAAGAAATTAACTCCCAAGCCTTGTGACTCTGAAGCCTGAATAGGTGATGCAGCAAGAATTATTGGGGAAGTTCAAAGGCAGTCTACCAGCAGAATTCCTTCTTTCTATGGAAAAGTCAGTCTTGGTGTCACAAGCTTCTGAATGCTTAGGTGAGTCCCATCCCACTTAATAGACCAAAAACAGGTATTTAAATGTCAAGCTCAATCAAATCACCTTCATGAAATAATCCAGAATGACCAGATGTATGGGTGCTGTGGTCCAACCAAATTAACACATAATACTAACCACTCTCAGGACATATGCAGATGGCTCTATGGCCTCTTTGTATAGAGTGTGGCCTATCTAAAAATCTAAAAAAGTCCAGAAACAGGCATCATCTTCTAACAATCAGCTACTAGCCACCTTGTACTGACAAGCCATTCTCAGAGCTGATCCATCAATGTCCCCACATGGCCTACAAATCCTTCAATGGCTGTCCTGCCACAGCCGCAGCAGCCCAGGTGCTTCCCATATGGTACCACGAAGGCTCTCCTCGGTGCAAGCAACTGCCAAAGAAGCCATTGACCATCAGAAACACAAAGAGCAGCCTGGAAGGATGAGGCTTGTGAGGTGGGAATCACTGACCCCCTCATTGCCTGTCCTGAAGGAAGGCAGCCACCTTAAAATGAAAACAAACACTGTGTGAAACCGGCCTTACACAGAGCACTTCATCAGACACCGCCCTTTATTCTCCATTGCTTTCTTCATTAACGTCACTATTTATTTCCTGGTTTGTAAGTCACATGTCTTAAGGAACACTTGGGCTTCTTCCATAACCCTTTAGCTGAGAACCTTGGTTTGATGCAAGTGAGCTTGTCTTTGTGCTTTTAGAATGAAAATAAACCATACTTTTTATTCTTGCCTTCAAGATTTCAAACATTGTTCATAACTGTTTTTCTCTGAATGTGCTAAAATTGCTTGCATCATTTCTGAACATACATACTTATGGGAGAAGAAGCCTATAGATTACTTTAAGATCCAATCATCTGAACTGGAGGCACATCTGACTTACTGGATGAGGCTTCCCCCCAGTTTGTCACCCACCTGCTAATATATGTCACTGAGTTCTAATCAATTGTCTCCATTATAGAAAGCAGCCCAGAGGGTCATTCATAGGTTTTGTTTGCACAGTTAAGTCATTCATATCTCTATAGGACATTTGGTGGTGTTTGATGGGGGCTGAAGGTATGATCTCTATGGAACCTGGGGACATCTAAACTTCATGGAAGTTATTCAGAATGTGCAGTCAACAGCCCCAGGGCAAATTTCCAAAGCTGGGACTCTAAGTGACCACTAAATCCATAGCCCACATCCTTCCTTCCACAGATCCATAAGGGAATCAATTTGTGGATTTCTTCTCCCAGCTAGAAGGATCAAGTAAAATCTCTCTAGATCAGGAGCTTCCCTCTACATAAATAAATTTAAGTTTCCTGCAAGATCAATGTGGTAGGATCCATATGACTCCCTGGAGTTATGATGTTGGTGCCTACAAAACAAGGCAAGATCTATATTACCTCCAGATCTCAAATATTCATAGGACACAGGGAAGAAATTGATTTTCTCTAGCTCTACACTTCTCAGCACACTACAGGTCACAGTAATCCTCAAACAGATACCTCATTAAGTCACTCACTTGGTTTAAACCTTCAATGATATCACAGTGTTTTGAGGGATAATAACAAATATGTCAACACCAAAGGCTGACAATGCTTACTTTTCCCCGTTTTGCATTCTGCCCCACAATTCTCCACTATTTCAAAAGCCAGGCTCTCAGACTGGGTGTGAAGCTCTCTTGGTAGAGTGCTTGCCTGGCATACACCAAGCCTTGGTTCAATCCTTTGCACTACGTAAAACTGGGCGTGGTAGCATACACCTATAATTCCAGCACTTGGGAGGCAAAAACAGAAGGATCAGGAATTCAAGGTCATACTAGCTACACAGATTTCAAGGCCAACTTGGGATACAGGGGACCCTCTCTCAAAAGAAAAAAAAATCGAACTCTCACTTCACCTCCAAGCCTTCTCACTCACTTTATCTGTAGGCATTCCTTTTCTAAGGACTTTGCCCCATTCTTTTTGCAGATACTTACTCACATATCAGATGGCGGGAACTCTAACAATCCCCTTCTAAATTATTTCCTCTTGTCATGTGCTTTCAGGGTATGCTCACTTCCTGGTTTGTAGCATTTATCTGAAGTACAACTTCCTGCTTGGGGTGCTTCTTAAATATGGATCATGTTCTCCAATTGGAGAAGAACATTTATTTCTTCATCAATGTAGACCCACGGACCCAGTGTATCACCCAACGCTTTTGTGTGTTTGTCTTCAGCAATTCCTGATGTGAGCATAAATGAAAATTGATTTTCTTAATGATATATAATGACATTACCTCTGACGTCTTCTCAATTTCTATTCCCAAATTAAAAGGCCATTTATAGAATGTCCCCCACCCCAAGAGGAAGTTTCTTTGCCCATAAAAGTAACTTGTCAATCACCAAGGAAACTGAAAGTATGTCCTTCTAAGTCACAGTACCTTCTCAAACCCAATCATGGGACAATATTCTTAGAACTCTAGCAACACTCTTCCTAATTCCTATCCTGGAGAAGCTTCCCTATATGTCTATAAGGGTACCAAATCCCATTGACCAAAGCCCTGGGGGTACCAAGTGATAACATGGTAGATATATAAAATATTGTGGATATATCATCCATCCTTGGGGAAGAAATGTCATGGGTATACTCACTTCCTGTCTTATGGCATTTATCTGAAGTACAACTTCCTCTTTGGGGTGCTTCTTGAATATGGATCATGTTCTCCAATTGGAGAAGAACATTTATTTCTTCATCAATATAGACCCACGGACCCGGTGTATCACCCAACGCTTTTGTGTGTTTGTAGATGGACTAACTACATGCCAGTATCATTCCTAGTGATAATTCTGACAATGATGATAACATAATGATTTAACAACTATTTCTTAGGCACAAGCTCATACTAGCCCTATTAGGCTATTATTCTTATTTTGTAAATAAGGAGAATGGGTGTCAAAAATTGCTCAAGTTCACTCTGTAAAGATGATCAGAGAGATAGGATCTTAATCTCATTGTCCTGATGTAAATAGAAATGCAGATACGGGGCCACAGACATCAGAATCACCTGGTGTTTATTAAAAACATAGTTTTCAAATAATACCCCACAGAGACTGGAATTAGAGTCTCTCAGAGTGGGGCCCATTAAACTGCCCTTGAATTCACCTTAAAATTTAGCAAGCATCACATTCAACTACAGTCTCAAATATACTGCTTCCGCCCACTGAGTTAATCTCTTTCTGTTTAGCATATCCTTTAAACTGTGCCCACACCAGTCTGAAAGGAATCATTTCCCCTCATTGAGCTACCCCCAAATCCACTTGCATGCCCAAGTTATCTGATAAAGTAGAGATGAGAAAAATAAACCAAGAGGCTGCCACATACATGTTTTAGGTATGTAGGAGGTCACAAGAGACAAAGAAGAAATTGCATAACTAAGAGATCAATCTACCAAGAAGACAAGGAAACTATGTGTGTGGATGTACCCATCAGCAGAGCTGCAAAAAGGAAAAATGAAATAAGAGTTAACACAGCTTGGAACTGGAGAAATGGCTCAGTGGTTAAAAACA
This sequence comes from Peromyscus maniculatus bairdii, assembly GCF_049852395.1. Taxonomy (NCBI): domain Eukaryota; kingdom Metazoa; phylum Chordata; class Mammalia; order Rodentia; family Cricetidae; genus Peromyscus; species Peromyscus maniculatus. The sequence goes on from NC_134859.1 coordinate 32,598,839, forward strand.
TTTGCAGCTCTTCAGCGGGGCCTGGGTTCAGTTTCAGAATCTACATGTTGCCTCACATCTGTACATCACTATAGTTCTAGGGAATCTGATGGCCTGTCCTGGCCTCTGTGGGCACTGCACACATGTAGCATACATACATACATGCTGGAAAAACACTCATAGATGTAAATTTTTTAAACTGATACAGCTAAAACGTGAATCTATAATTATAGCTGAGGATTCGCTTGATCTCATCTCAGTAATTCATTGTATTATACTAAAACTCAGCAAGGACACAGATTACAGACCATCAGTCAACAGGCTCTAACTGACATAAGCACAGAAAACGCCACTCAACAATGTGAGAACACACATTCTTTCCAAGTAACCATAGAGCAATCACCAAAAGAGCCCATGTCCCAGGTCATCAAGCAAACGTAGCAAATTTAAGAGAATTGAGAGCAGACAGAGCAATGTTCTCTACCATAATAAGATCAGACTAGAAATCAATAAGAGAAACAACAGTAAACTCTTCAAACACATAAAAATTAAGGTTCTTTTGAAAACTCCCACGTGGTGCTCCTCCCACTCATCATCTGAATAGTCTTTCAAAAAAAAAATAAGATAAAACTCTCCTATCCATCATTTTTGTGTTATATCTGTCTTACAAGATCTGGAAAAAATTAGTAAGAGAAGTAAAAGCATAGAAAGGAAGTATCAAGTCTCCAACCTAAGAAATTCTCACCCTCTCTGTTTATGGAAAGTGGAGTCCAATGGAGAACACCAAAGCCTCTCCCTGAGATATGCCTGCAGGCTCATAAATTATTTGAATGCTCAAACTTTTCAGTTGGGATACTAGGCACTGAGGGAAAACCTGACTTTATCTTTAGCTTCAGTGCTTGTAATCAGGGTTTATTTCAGTGGAAGATTGCATTCTGTCCAAGTCACACACCAATCTAGAAGAGACAGTTCGCTCTTGCCTCTTTGAAGATCTCCTTTACCCTAAAAGGGCCTCTGAGAGACTAATCACGCTGACAATGGCAGAGGAGGTAAGCATTGGGGTTGATTCTTTCTGCCTCATCATGGTCTGGATAGAGTCAGGCAGAGGCAACAATGCATTTGGGTCAGATGCAGATTCTTTGTTTGCAAATGCAAACTATGGCCCCTTCTTTGGTCTGTGTCCTATGGTGATATTTTAATTGTACTGAAATGTGATTTTATTTGTATGTTAATAAATAAAGTTGCCTGGGGGTCAGAACTAATAACAAGCCACAGCAGAAACTGGGTGGTGGTGGTGGTGCACGCCTTTAATCCCAGCTCTTGGGAGGCAGAGCAAGGCAGATCTCTGTGTGTTCAAGGATACAGCCAGCATGGAGACACACGCCTTTAATCTCATACCAACCATAGAAGACCTGGAGGTCTATACAGACAGGCAGTGATGAGGAGGTCATGTGGTTGGGTTTACAACCAATGAGAAGGCAGAATAGAAAGTCTATAAAAAAGACAAACAGACAGAAAGATAGCAGCCACAGTGAAGGGTAAGGTTTTTAGCTCTTAGCTATCACTCTGACCTCTTGGGCTTTCATCTTTGAATTGGCTCTGTGTTTCTTATTTAATAAGACGGTTACATCTACAGTGTCCTACTGGGTTCTTCATGCCACCAATGGCCCTAGTATGCAGATGTGGGTTTTGGCTGCTTTGGTGTTTAAATCTTTTTAATGACTTCCTGTATCGTCGAGAATAAGGTTGGCATCCCTTGCTGTGACCTATAGGCAATGATTCATGAACCACCTCTACTTATCACAGGCATTCAGCTTGATCACTCGCCACCCACCTTTCTGCTCCATTCTATATTACACCCAGAATGCACTTTTCTCCGTTTGTTCTGTAGCGGTAACGCCCGCGTCACCGCTAACCGTTCACCACGTCTGAGCGAAGGGCTGCGGATTAAAAAATAGAGACAAAAGACAGCGAGTCATTCGTACGTTTGGATGTCGAATGCCGTTTATTGAAAGAGGGGAGAAACCTTAAATACGTACAGGCTTACAGCACAAATGGAGGAACCCCCGGAGGGCAGAAGTTCGCTGTCAATGGTCTACATTCCAGACTCAATGTTCGACCATCTAGCATCTAAGTAGTTAACGCCCAAAATACAGGATACACAACAAGGAACTTCCCTCAAGCATTCAGAAGGGTGGATACCGGCAGGGAATCCGAATAGGGAGGACACAAGGAACTTCCCTTAAGCATTCAGAAGGGTGGATACTGGCAGGGAATCCGAATAGGGAGGTTCTGATCAAGGTCAAGCAAGCAAGGCCGCAGCCACTCCCAGTCGGGGGCCAGGGCCCATGGCGCCCACAGTTCCCCCCTTTTTATTAAATGAGCTTCTGACTTAGGTTGCGTGGGACCAGCAGACCACCTTACCCGTCATAGAGACACTTGCCCAGGCCACACAAGTGCTCTGTCTTAGGTTGGTGGCAGCGGCCCAAGCATTACCCGTCTCTGAATACTCATTATCATACAGACTCAACCATGTGAGCTGTAGAGTGACTGCTGCCAAAGATCTCAAAGTGGCACTGGGCTTGCAATCTGTGCGACACAGAAAAGACCAACAGAAGTCCGAACCCACCCATAGCCAGGAGGCTAAAGGCAAATGAACCACTCCCTTCTAAAACGAGCCTTGCTGTAAATAGGAGTCCTTGTAAGGTGGTATCCCATAAGCAAATGGAACTTGAGTTTTAATAATTTTTTTACAACTTACAAAGCCAATTATAATGTATAAAAGTGGAATTAAATTTGTCATGCCCAATAAGAAGAAAGATTAACTAACTGTGGTAGCTACTTTTGCTGCCAGGGTCTCCATTGTGCTAGCTGTAGTAACCAATTATGAAATAGCAATCCCAGAAACAATAGCAGCAGTGACCACCACTGCTAAAACAGCAACAACAGCAACAGGGATGTCAGAGTCTCTTCTGGAGCGTGTGAGCATCATCTGTGTCTAGCTGCCACGGTCCACTGGCATGGACACGGCTCCAGGAACACGAACCACCAAGGCCCATTTTTCTTGATCCCAGCACTACTTAGGCTGGCAGGTCTGCAAGAGAACAACTGAGAAACAAAGAAAACAGAAAACAAAAACAGCAAACAAGGAGTAGAACTAATGGCCTCAATAATGGCCACATTCAGGCTCACAAATTTTGAGGTATCTTCAAAAAGGCTAGATGAATTTCAGGAGGCAAATAAATGTTGCACAGAGCCATTCCTGAAAAGTAGGTACTGCACCAGCTTGAGGGGGGTTGCAAAATTCGAAAAAGGCTTAGCTGGTATGCTACTGTTTACAACTGAAGTTCATTGACCTTCAGAGTTATCCTTAATCTCCAAGGTGTGGTACATTCTCAATGTTTTTTGAAAAAAGTTACCATACATTACCTTCTGAGGAATCCAACCACATGGCTACAGTTCCTAGGCTTAGAATAATGTTTGCCAAGGCTGGCCGTATTGGGCTCTCAATCCCCATCGGCATCAGAAGGGGAGAGTTTTTTACGAAGGCCCAATAGGTCTCTGCCATGTTGGGATTCAGCAGCAGCCACAGGGCGCACACAGCGTTCAGGAACCCAGAGAGGAACTTCATTGTCCTGTGGAAAGACACAAACAGATCCCCGGGCCCACACCAACACCAGATCGGGTCCCCTCCAAGTGCCAGTAGAAAGATCTTTCCATTGCACCAGAGGATGATTTGCAACAGGAGCCCTCCAGTGCTTATCTGCAGTGGATACTCCAGCAGAATCCACCGATAAAAAATTTAAAATATATAAAACAAGGGAAAGAATAGAATGTGGAGCGGAGAGATGAGCCCCTAACTCCCCCCTTTTTACTTTAGCAATATAAGTTTTTAAGGTACGATGGCAGCGTTCTACTATAGCCTGCCCTTGAGGATTATAAGGAATACCAGTCTTATTAACAATAGAAAAATCTTGGCAGAATTTTGAAAATCTCATACTACTGTAGGCGGGATCATTATCAGTTTTTATGTATTTTGGCACTCCCATGTAAGCAAAAGCATGAAGACAATGATTCTTTACACAAATACAATAAGGGAGAATTAAGATCTATATATTGTACATGAGCCTGTTCCAGGGCCTCTTGCACACGTTGTAGGGCTACACGTTCTTCAGCTGTTAATTTACGGGGAGATGAAGGGTCAGTGTCGCCCTTTAAGACATCATACAAGGGGCGAAGCTGACCTGTTGGAATTTTTAAAGTGGGCCAAAGCCATTGAATATCTCCCAGAAAGGTTTGGAAATCATTAAGTGTGCGTAGCTGATCCATACGCAGAGTAATCTTTTGTGGGCGTATGCCCGTGCGTAACAATTCATGACCTAAATAATGATAGGGAAAAGATACCTGTACCTTTTCTGGGGCTATCTGTAAATTAGCCAAGCTAAGAACCTCTTGTAAATAAGAAAAGGCATCAAAAACAAGTTTTTTATCTTTAGCAGCCATTAATATATCATCCATATAGTGAATTATATAAACACTTGGAAAAGCTTTTCGAACTGGAGCTAGGGCCAAAGACACATAAATTTGACATATAGTAGGGCTATTGGCCATTCCTTGAGGTAATACCACCCACTGATATCTCTGATAAGGTTCCTTAAGATTTTCTGAAGGAACACTGAAAGCAAAGCGAGGACTGTCCTCGGGATGCAAAGGAATGGTGAAGAAACAATCCCTCAAGTCACCCACAATTAAGTGCCAATGCTTAGGAATTGCCACAGGGGCAGGCAAGCCAGGCTGTGTTGCTCCCATGAGAAGCATGGTTTTATTTACAGCTCTAAGATCCTGTAACAGCCTCCATTTTCCTGATTTCTTTTTAATAACAAATATAGGTGAGTTCCAAGGTGAAGTGGAAGGAATGATATGTCCAGCATCTAACTGCTCCTTAACCAATGCATACGCAGCCTCCAATTTTTCCTTAGCAAGGGGCCACTGCTCCACCCATACAGGGTCATCACTCTTCCAAGTGATTTTTATCGGTTGTATTATTGAAGGCTGTTGTGCAGTGACCTCTATGGAAAAGACCCTAATCCTCTAGTATCCCCAGGACCTCTAGTGACACAGTTTTTGTCTGCCGCAGGGAGCGGGTCTCCTTGCAACATTTTTCCTAAGCCTTTGTTCGGGCAGTAGCCCTGACTCTTTAGCATCTGTTGTACAGGCTGTGTAGTAAGCACCGCTCTCATACCATTAAACACATCCCGTCCCCACAAGTTCACTGGAATGTCAGGTAGCACAAATGGTTGAAAAGTTCCTGCATGACCTTCCTCATCCTATCAGTTTAAAAGTAGCCTGCTCTGCAATGGCGTCTGAGCTGTGCTGATACCTTGTAGGTTAGAGGTAGAATTTTTAAGGGGCCAATTGGGATCTCAGGATTCTTGTGAAATTATAGATATACCCAGCACCAGAATCCAATAATCTTCCAATCTCAATCCCACATAATTTTGTTTTTAATTTAGGCTGTTTATCATTGATAACTGTTTGTCAAAACACCTTTTTTTCTGTACTTCCAAAGCCTCCAGTTCTATATATCGGAACCATTTTGAATTTAAAATATGAAAGTAATAATAATTGAGCAATTCTATCACCAGCTTTGTTTTTATGGTCCTTATTACATATGTCAATTATAAAAGCATTAAATACAATCTCTATAGGATTTGAAAAGGTAAAACTTTAGGTAATACTCTTTAGTAGTATTTTATAAAATTTTAAAGAGGATTCTTTTTTATAGATCCCAAATAACACATTAGCACAAATAGCCAATTATTAACAATGTGGACCAAACAATTTACCTGTATTTTATTTACTGTAAAAATAATTTTGTAACCTCTTTATCAGGAAGAGATTATCATTTATGGGTTTATCTTAGCAACATTATTTAATAAGCTAACAACCCAATCCATTTTAGGTATTATATTTTTTATAGAATTAAACCAAGAATTTTTAGAAAGCAACTTAAATTGTGGAGCAAAATTTTCAGTAATGATCAACAGACAAGACCATACCTAATATATAGTTCAAAATTGTGAATCCTCTTTCTTTAGTTTATCTACCATGAGAATCCAAACATTCATCCAAACATTTATTAAGACAATCAAAAGAACAGAACATCCTTTATTTAAACAGCATTGACTTAGCATTCAATGTCCTGACCGAAACCATATTTCACCAGAAGTTAGGCCCAGTTTAAAATTTTAGTGTTAGTCCATTCCCGGCCTCTGCTAGCTTGGCGAGAGCTGAGGCTGTAGCTTAGCTTTGCTCTGCCCACTGCTCGGGCTCTATTGTCAGCACCTGCCTGGGCCGCACTTGTACTCTATCACGGCTCTGCCTCCCACCGGCATGTACCTGTCCGCCCGCTGCTTCGGGCTATCTCCTGCGCCTTTGTCCGCCACAGCCGTTGGGCGCGCCCCGCACACACAAACTCATGTTTAAACTTCCTACTCCCATGAAGGGACTACCTAATAACGAGTTATTCCCACCATAAGGGAAAACAGAAAAACATTTCCCATGAAGGGATCCTAAATATTGAAGTATTCCCACTCTGAGGGAAAAATAAAAAAACATTTGAACCCAAATTAAGCAAACAGACAGCAAAACTTCTAACCTCTAAGCTTGCTTGCTCTCCAGTCAGCAGCAATGAGGCCTACCTGTCAATTCTTTGTAATTCAGATGCTGCCGCTCTGCACTGGCGGGAAGAAAAAACTCAAGAGTTTTCAGCTATCCTGAAAGCTCTACAACTGGAAAAAATCTTTTCTTCCTCCATTACCACAGGAAGAGGCTTCTCTCTTTCCTTTATCCTTTCTCTACAGGGCCCAAATCTTTAGGCCTAGTTTCAAAAATTTTTCCCCTTTTTACCGGGAAAATCCTTTTTTCTTGATTAAAATTTTTTCTCCCTTTTCTAACGGGAAATTTCCTTTCCTTCCCTCTTCTCTATTGGGAAGATTTCCTTTTTCATTTAAAATCTTTAGCTGTCTTGCCCTTACTTAACTTTGGTGCCTTCCTGCTTCAACAGTCCAATTAACTGACTGTGAGCTAATTGCACCCATACCAATCCACTCTTACCTTAAAATGCCGGCCGGCCTTCCAAGAGTGTCCGTCAGCTGGTCCTTTCTTTCTCAGATCTCGGTAGGAACCTCCATTTGTAGCGGTAACGCCCGCGTCACCGCTAACCGTTCACCACGTCTGAGCGAAGGGCTGCGGATTAAAAAATAGAGACAAAAGACAGCGAGTCATTCGTACGTTTGGATGTCGAATGCCGTTTATTGAAAGAGGGGAGAAACCTTAAATACGTACAGGCTTACAGCACAAATGGAGGAACCCCCGGAGGGCAGAAGTTCGCTGTCAATGGTCTACATTCCAGACTCAATGTTCGACCATCTAGCATCTAAGTAGTTAACGCCCAAAATACAGGATACACAACAAGGAACTTCCCTCAAGCATTCAGAAGGGTGGATACCGGCAGGGAATCCGAATAGGGAGGACACAAGGAACTTCCCTTAAGCATTCAGAAGGGTGGATACTGGCAGGGAATCCGAATAGGGAGGTTCTGATCAAGGTCAAGCAAGCAAGGCCGCAGCCACTCCCAGTCGGGGGCCAGGGCCCATGGCGCCCACATGTTCTATGTACCACATTCTCCCTTTCCAAGAGACTTTGAATAGTCTGCTTTCTCTCCCTAGCATGTATTGCTTTTGTCCTTCTACCTGGTTAACACTCATCCAATTAGATATGGTACCTGGTATGTGACCACTATTTCATAAGTATCTGTATGTGGATAATCAAAAGCAAAATATCATTCTTTGTTGTAAAAGGTACCTCCCCTATAAATGTAAGCCCCACTGAAAGACACATGACTACATATTGGCAATCAGGTCAGTGCCCAGGCTCCTAACCTTTGATACACAGGTTAATACCTGTGTAATTTTTTCAAGATACCAATCTTTCAACATATTAATTCAGCACCACGATCCCTTCTTTTTGTTTTGTTTAGTTTTTCTTTTTGTTCTTTTGTTTTGTCTTGTTTTGCAAGGCAGGATCTCACTGTTTTACCCTAGGTGTCCTAGAACTCATTCTGTAGACCATTCTAGCCTTGACTCACAAAAATCCACCTGCCTCTGCCTCCCAAGCGCTAGTATTAAAGGCATGTGCCACCACCACCCAGCAGATTCAGCCCTTTTCCCAAGATACTTAATGAATTATTACACAACCAAACATCAGAAAAGGCAACATTTCTCTTCCAAAAGCCAGCTTTGGCCTTCTCCCTGCTCGATGCTTCAGAGCTACACAGTGAATCTTTCCTGTCTTTCCAATCCTTCCAATGACAAAAGTGTGAGACAAAAGGTCAATATTTTACAAGCACTGTAGGAACCAAGGAAACAACTTGACCTAAACCTCCACTTGTTTGCCTGTCAAATGAAAGTCATGGACTCTGACCCTCTACCTCCTAATAAGTGAAGGGCAGTATTAAAAACCAACTCTTGTGAATCTCCAAGCACAAATAGAAAGTAAGCCAATTAATGGGCTCCAAGTCCTAAGTAAAGACCAGGAATTAAAAGTTTTACTTTTCTACATGTACCTGGTGGAGTGTTAGAGAAGAGCATCACTGGAGAGGGACGGACAGATGACTGTTTCATAGGACCAATGTAGAAAACTCTACATAAAATATGAAATATGCATAAAATCTTCACCTGGATTGTCCTGTCACCCATTATCTGTAATTCTTCCAGCACCCTGTAGCAGAAATGAGCAAGATTTTTTTCCTGTAAAAAGTCATATGCAAATATTGTTAAATTTATGTGCTACCAACTCTCCATTGCAACTTCAGAACTTCACCACCCAAGTAGGAAGGTAGCTAGAGATGGCATGCAAATGAGTGGGCGTGGCTCTGTTCCAGTTAACCTTGTCTGCAGGTAGTAAAGGCAGCCATGGGCCAGGGTTTGCTGACCCTTGTTTCTGTGGAGAGTCTGAAGGGGCACTCTCTCTGTTGCCAGCTTGATTTCCTGTGAAGCAAACACTGAGAAGGGGTAGAGAGCAGGAGGAAAATAAAATGGGGTCTTGGAGTCAAGACCTGTGGAATGCATGGAGAAGAAAGAACTGGACCAAGCAAGGGATTGAAACCCAGAGAAAACTTCAGTGGAAGCCAGAGACATCGTGCAGCAAGGAAAAGTGCTTGTTGCTCAAGCCTGACAACAGGGGTTCAGTTTCTGGAACCCACAGTGGAAGGAGAGTCCTGACCCCTGAAAGTTCTCCTCTGAAGTCTCAGGGACCCAGAGACCCACACTCACAGATACAACACACACACACACACACACACACACACACACACACACACACACACTACTCAATAATAACAAATGAAACTTAAAAAAAAAAACTTACAAAAAAACACCTTAGTGGACTCCACATGAAGTTCCAGAGCAAAGATAACTCTCCAGAATAGTATAGGCAGGAGATGGGAAATCAGGCTTTAGACCACATATTAACTGCATATTGGACCTTTCCCCCAAGAAGGGGACATGATATTAGATAACATGGATTTCTTGAGCTGAGACAATTCCTACAGGGATGCACAGCTGAGGGTCCCTGCCAGCAGCACTCCCCAGTTGCAGTGGTATGCCCTTCTCTCCTGAGAAGGGGCATCTCGGCAGTGCATCCAATCCCATCCACCTGCCTTTCTCTTCCTTGAGATTTAGCATTTTATTTAACATAACAAATTGTTCACCTCACTGCCCATCAATGTTAAGCACTGATTTCAGATTTCAACAGAGTCTAACTTTACTCTGTATGGTTTTAGAAAAATCTCTGTCCTGTTGTCTTATTTCTCAGATCTTCCTCTAAAAGAGCAAAGGGTGGAGTCATACCAGGCTGATGCATTGTTGGCTTGGCCTCTATTCCAAATATACAAATTTCTTAGTTTACAAGGATGGCCTTTGAGATAGGAAAAGGGAAATGCAAGATGTTTCCATATGGCATTACCTAATGTTCATGACAAAGAACAGAGGATTTGGATGACCATGTTAACTTAGATATGTTCCACGCCTAACAAACCTGACTCTGAAATGCTTCAGAGAATGACAGCATGGAGAGCCCTACGAGCACATCCATGAAAGTGCTGCCAAGATTCAAAACAAGAAATGTGTTCCAAGGTTTGTATTTGGCATCTTTGGTGGTGTCCAAAGGATGATGTTATAAAGCAGATTGAAGTACATTAGGTGGGAGAACCAGGCTAGGCTGCCTTTTAAGAGCCTGGGAGTCTAAGATATCCCACAGGGTCCTCAGTGTTTTCCAAAATTCAGCTTCACTAATTACATGCACTCAAAGTAATTGCATTTGGTTGCCCTTTATCAATAAGCCAGGATGCTTGTAGCAATCAAAATGCATTCTGGGTGGATCCACAGCAACAGCCTACAGCTGGCAGGCAGTTTGCAAGATATTCTGTGGCTCTCAAAACACTGAGTCCAAGAGCAGAGCTGTCCTCATGAGTTTGAGTACAGTTCTTACCACAACGGGATTTTCTGGTGAAGAGAAGAGTTGGACAGCTGTCTCTGCCCAGGACTGGACCCAGTGGAAAAAATGAAACGGCCAAAATGCACTTTTAACTTCCTCCCTGTCCTGAGGTTCCATAATTAAAATGATCATGGCCCAGCAACATGCCTTCCATCTGAGTCTCTTATTTCTAAAAGAATTAAAAAAGAGAAACTTCCAAGGGAATGCCTGGGCAAAACAGATAACTAACCTATAAACTATCTTTGGGCAGATAAGAGGATTACTGTTAGAGGAACCATTTCCAGGATGTGCCGTAGGGGCTCTCGTCTCACTCCAGGCTTGAACTGTACTAAGACTGTTGGTCAAATGCAGAAACAGAGGGACTGCCCTGTACTAATTCAGATTTCACATTTTTCACCAATAGCCTTGAAGAACATAGACCCTAAGGTCACCAAACAGCTTGCAGCCATATTTATGGTTAAATGAGTACATAAAATTCATTTTAGTATATACATAAAGATGTTTCTTTATACTATGGATAAACGAAATTTTTTTGGACACAAAATCACTTAATATCAAAGAGGAACCACTGATTTGATTTCAAATTACTTAAGCCTAGCCTCATAAGGGCTCAAGACTCCTGGTGGCCAACAACTGGAATGTCATAGGCCCTCCATCTCTTCCATCTCAGGCCTCCAGCAATGTAGTTGGATTTCCCATTCATGATGGCATTTACTTCACTTCCCTCCCACCCTCAGTGGTGAGGGATAAACCCAGGGCTTTGTACAAACCAGACAAAGACTCAACCCTTGAGTTACACCCCCAACTTCTGACATAGCTAGCATTTCTAACAGATCCTAAGTCAATCTATGCTTTCATCGTGGAGACCCAGAGATGTATGCAAGCTTATTCCAAGTAAGAAATCTTAGTAGGCTACAGATGAGCATCATTTTTGTACACAAGAGCCTGTGGTTTAGCATAGAACATCATCTCAGGATCAGCTTAACCACATACTCGCATACAAAAGTGAAAAACCCACTGAGAAATTAGAAAATGTGGCAAAAGGACCAACAAGGTTGCTTGCTTCCAAGCCTGATGAGCTGAGTGGGTCTCCAAGACCCACACTGTGGAAGGAGAGAACTGACTCCTACAAGTTGTCCTCTGACCTGCACACGTGTGCATGATCACATGTGTACACACACACACACACACACACACACACACACACACACACACACACACAAATAAATAAATAAGTAAATGTCAACAAACAAGAATATGTTACGAGAGAAAAGGAGAAGTGCTGTGGGATGGTCTGTATGTCAAATGTGTTGCTCTGATTGGTCAATAAATAAAATACTGATTGGCCAGTGGCCAGGCAGGAAGTATAGGCAGGACTAACAGAGAGGAGAAAAGAGAGAACAGGAAGGCAGAGGGAGACACTGCCAGCCACTGCCATGACAAGCAGCATGTGAAGACGCCGGTAAGCCATGAGCCATGTGGCAAGGTATAGATTTATAGAAATGGATTAATTTAAGATGTAAGAACTAGATAGCTAGAAGCCTGAGCCATTAGGCCAAACAGTTTAAATAATATAAGTGTCTGTGTGTTTATTTTATAAGTGTGCTGTCGGACTGCCAGAGTTTGGTGGGACCCGGAGAGAAGAAAAACTCCAGCTGCAAAGAAGAGGCAAGGAACAACATTATCAGAAGACGGCTGGCATGTGTGGTCATCATTGGTTTGTTTTCATTGAATGGCTTGTGTCTCAGGACAATTCATTACTCTTCCCACTCCCCAAGTGCTGAGTGAAGGCAATATCCTCATTAACCTCTGGATGCTGAAATCAATAATCTGTAATAAATCTAAGTTAATTTGACAGTAAATTGCACATAATGTCATATTTTTGTGTCTAGGGACATTGGAAGATATGACAAGAATGTCTTTGTCCAGGATGGGATGCAGGGTTCACCTGGATGGCTTCTAGACAAGATGCAAGTTATTGATGTTTACATAGAACATGCTTTGCCAGTGTAGTTCATAATTGTAATTTTAAATTTGGAACGTGATAGGACATTTTTCTTTTTGCAACTTTTCCTAAGAAATTATGTGAATGAAGAGAAGCAAATACCTTCCTGGTGGTTCTTTCTTCCACATCTGCCCTGAAAAATGAGGGCAGGACCCACACTGAAGGACTCGAAAGAGCCAGCAGGGAAATCCTGGCTTTACTCACTTAGTGACGGGCATATAGTAGTCAGCCAAAAATGACTAGTGGTAAGAATAATAAAAAGATGCCCCTGACTTTAATAAAAATTTATAACATTTAGAGGGGGGGTGCAATCAGAGAACAACTTGCAGGAGACTGTTCTCTCCTTCTACCAGTTGGTTTCCACCATTAGGTTATCAGGTTTGTTGACAAGCACTGTTACCCACTGATCCAGCTCAATGGCCTACTCCTGACTTAACTGCCAGCCTTTGTTTTCTAACATACATGCATATGTATGTCCTGCTTGTATAGTGTATCTATGTGCATATGTTCATGTATACCTAGACATACTAGTGTCTAGGTATGTCTAGGTATCTATGTCATAAGTATATGTAGGTATACATACATTACATTCAAATACCTGAGCAAAAGTGTTTGTATATTTGTCTAATCACCTTTGAAAGAATGGGATAGTATAACACTCTCCAGTTATAGAGAAGAAATTGGGAAATGGGGTGCAGTGTCAGCCTATGCTGCAGTGAGCACTTCAAGAGAGCAATTCCTTGCCATGCTCACTGTTGTTGATGTTCACATAGATCTCCAGTACCTAGGGAGTCATATTGGTGAAATTATTAAGGCCACTCCACGTAGTTAAAAGGGAGGTTTATTTTATGGGGTAACTTACGAGTGAATGGATAGTTTACAGAGTCTGGGAAAGGCATGGCACAGTCCAGCGGTGTTCTCTGGAGAACTCTGCTCAGTCTACCTCCAGCGTCCAGCGTCCAGGACCTAAGAGAGCCCACGCATCTGGAATCCAGGTCTTCAGTGTCCTCTCTCAGCCCCACCTTGTAGGTGTGACCATTACCGAAGCCTCAATGGGGGTTGGAGCTTCCAAGTCAAAGCTGGAATAGCTACCCACTACAGAGTCAGCAGGTGGATGGCAGCTGAATTGAAGAGTCGGTGGGAAAGCAGAGGAGGAAAATCGTCAGTGTAGCTGAAGTTTTCTCTCTGGGTCCCCCCAAGTCCAGTAGTCCCTTAACCCACTTATAAAATAAACATATAGATGCTTATATTATTTAAACTGCTTAGCAATTAGCTCAGGCCTATCATTGTCTAGCTCTTACTCTTATATTTAGCCCATTTCTATTCATCTATACTTCGCCACGTGGCTCCTGGCTTACTGGTACCTAAAATCTTTCTTGTCCTGGCGGTAGCTCCAGGCAGTCTCCTCCTTCCCTTCCTGTTCCCTTAATTCTCCTCTCTGTTAGTCCCACCTATACTTCCTGTCTGGCTACTGGCCAATAAGTGTTTTATTTATTAACATATTTGTCATACAGAACATCCCACAGCACATCAGAAGCAAGACAACACAGCTAGGGGCTTTCTACGAACAGTCCCAGTAAAGAGCAGCAAGTTTAGACTAAAGCAACAGGACATGTTGCCTGTGTATACATGTCACAAGGGTCCACTTATGCAAACAGTTCTGTCCTAGGCTTCAGAATAAGCCCCCAACTGTCAGGGGAAGAACACTGCTCTTATGCACGCATCTAAATGTGAAAAAGTAGATGGATGGATGTCTCTCACTGAGGTTTCTTTTTGCAAATGGAACCATTCCATGTACTCTGAGATGCTCTGGGGTCCTCTGGCAATCAGACCCAGGACTGAAGTGTGGCTAAGAGGAGCCACCATGACCACTGATTGCCTAGCACCTAATCATGGCCTCTTCATTGTAGGAGCTGTTGGTGCAGGCAGCAATCATTGTGGCAGATGCTGCCTACCTTGTTGGTTTCATACTTGGCCCACTAGGGGACCTGTACATTAGGCTTTGTCACTTTGTGAACTAAAATTCTACACCTAAGTAAGCAAAGTAGGAACAGTGGGAATTGTACTGGCTTCGGGTTTCTACAAAGTGGCTCAGGTTGACCTAGTTGAGGAAGGGGGGGGGGGATGCCTATATGTGTGTGTAGTAGGTAGCTGTTCGGCTTTGACCTTGAAGTACCAACTCAGTGAGGCAGCTGGTAACTGCCACACCTACCTATGACCTGCCCCTGGGGTGTGGCCAAAATGGGAGCCCTTCAAACTGGAGATCTACCGGGGCTGGCCCTCTTGGTTCCTCATGATCCTGGATGCTGGATGGTAGACCGAGTCAGAGTTGTCCAGAGAACCCTGCTGGACTGCACCTCACCTCTCCCAGATCCTGTAATGAACCCCTTTACTGACTGTAAGTTACCCCAAAACAAACATCCTTTTCACTATGTGGAATTGCCTTGTTAAATCCCCACATTATGTGTGTGTCCCTCAGAAGCCAGAGGAGGGCATCAGATGTCCTGACCTATCATTCACCTTCTTCTCTTGACATGGGGGCTATCACTGAATCTGGAGTTTGGCTGGTATCCAGCTGGTAGCCTCAGCAACCCTGTTTCCCAGCACCCATCCTCTATGGCATTATAATTACAGGCAAACATGACCACACCTGACTTTTTATGTGCATGCTGGAGATTCAAACTCAGGTCCTTATGTTTGTACGCCCATCTCTTTACCTACTCACCTACCTCATCAGCCTATGAAAGGACTTTTAAATGGATACTTTTTAAAAGTGTCACCCCTACACACACACTACTAACAGCACTTGTGACACACGGATTGCAGTCAACATCTTAGAATCCTAGGCATTAGAGACTCATATTAGAGGCTTGAATTGGTGCAAGGAATAAGGGCCAACAATCACCCTGGCAAAAATCACAAGCACACTAAAGTCAAAATTCAAAAGCAAATTTACTCCTCTCTGCCTCCTTAAGGCCTTCACAAACACCAGTCTTTGCTCACTTTGGAAATCTGTATATTCCTCTGAATAGCCAGAAAAAGTACTAATAAATACGTATTTGGTAGATATCTGCTATGGGCAGGAGCTAGAGGGTGGAGGGCAAGGTGGGTCCAGTGTCACAAGGCTTCCAAAGTTCGAAACCCAGTTTGCCACTTCAGCAAGTTAATTAACCTCTTTGCAACTTAGATTCCTGTTTGCAAAATGAGGATGACAACTCCAGCGCCTGTGGGCTGTTAGGATTAAATAGGAGCATTCAGTGGAGGGCTCAGAACCAAGGCTGGCCTAAGGCAAGCCCAACTAATAAGAGTTTTCTCTTCCTAGTAATGTAGGAAAGCTGTGAGGAAGAGGTCTATCCCAGCCTCAATGACACTTAAAATATCAGGAAGGCTGGTGTTAGCCTCCATCTAGAAACAAGGACTCAGCTAAACATCCATATCAAAATGTTTGCAAGGGAACACACACACACACACACACACACACGGAGGGGGAGGAGGAGAGAGGGGAAAGAGGAGAGGGACTATTGTCCACAGTGTTCCAAAGGCAGGAGCAGAAATGGGGATGAAGAGTCGATTCCCATCCCTGCTCCAATCTGAATTCTGTAAGTGCAATAAATGTAAATGGGCCCTTTGCTTCCTGAACCTCGTAGCTCCATGTTCAGGATATGAGCTTAACAAGTTAATTCAAAGCCCCTCCAAGTTATGTGCAAGACAGAGAAGATGCCAGCTTGCAGACTCATGCTCCAGAGCCAGAGGCTCCATCCCAGGAGAGAGGCAGAGCAGAGAGGGACAAGGGGAAGAGGGAAGCACCAAGGGGTCAAAAACAGTTTTCCCTTTTCCAAAGTACTTTTCAGCTTAGCCCAGAACAAACTGTTGTTGTTGTTGTTGTTGTTGTTGTTGTTGTTGTTGTTGTTGTTGAAGGCATTTCTCTCAAAAATAGTATTTTTTTAAAGAAAGGCAACAGGAAAGAATACAGCCATATGATATATAGGGGAATAACATCTACCTTAGGAATTGAATCTGTAGGAATAAATGCATATTCTCAAGTTCATCATAAATAAAGGAATGGGGGTGGATAAATAATGGGAAAGGAAATGATGAGAAGAGGGTCCAGAAACACGAGAGTGGGTGAGGAGGTGGGACCACAGACACCCATGGGCAAAGGGCTGAGAATGCAGTTTACAATCCCATAACTCTCTGCAGCTCAGTCTCTTTCCCTGTTCGCATCTCCCTTAGACCTCAGACTCTATCCCAACTACATTACAGAGCCTTTCAGGTGCTTCATCTCATGTGCATTTCTCTGAGTAGCAACAACAGATGAATGACAAGAACCACCAACCTGCTTCTAAGCAAAGATTGGAAACTGCCATTATGTAACTGAGAAAAATTTTAGATTAACCTGTCTGCTGACATGAACTCTCTTCTCAGTTATAAACATTTCTTCAAGTTGGAAAGAGAAAACAAAGAGTAAAATGAGTTTTTAGAGCCTGCCTCACTAGGTTGATGGGAACCCAGACAAGACAAGTCACTTGCATGGTATCCCTCCTACAGCAAGGAAGCAGCCAGGCTGGGAGAGGCCCACAAGTCACCTGTCATCTAGTCCCACTTAGACATAGTCACAAGGACACAAAGAATGATTTTCCATTTAATAGTCATAACACACACACACACACACACACACACACACACACACACACACAGTGTAGCATTGTGAAATTGTATCATCCATGGCATAGAGTTGGGCATGATTGCTCAGAGAAGGCTAAATTAAAAATTTAATCAATTTAAAGAATAACAGGTAAATAATGTCATCAATGGCATGTGTGTGACTGACAGCTCCTGAGCAGAGCTTAAATTATTGAGAGACATTCAGATTTCCAGCCTTCTAGTAAGAAAAAAGAAAGAAAGAAATCTAGTTAGCAAGTAAACCTCCTGAGCACTCTTTGAAAAGCCAGGCAATTCACTTTTCAGGACCTTACCCCAGCCTCCAGCATGGAGAAATGAGAGCTAGGTGTTCAAAGGAGTCAGACAAGCATAATATTGTATACACATTCAACATCCATCTCCACTATGAATCTTCATTGTTCCTGTGTAACCAAAAGTAAATATTTACCATGAGCCAGGAGAAACAGCGAATGATCAGCATCTCTGCCATCAATCACCACGATCCGTGCTCACATTTTAATAACCTGAGGGAGGGAGGGAGGGAGAGAGGGAGGGAGGGAGAGAGGGAGGGAGGGCAAGCAAGGACAGCCGAGCCTGTCCAAGAGATAAGAGTGCATCAGCAAAGTCAATTCGCTCAGTTGAGGAATATAAGGTGAGGTATTCAAGTATGAAGGTCCCTAAAGATGGGCTTAAAAGGCTGGGTGAGGAGAGGAGCATGGTTAGGGCTATAACCTCTACACCAGAGCCACTTGCTCTTCCATACCCCAGCTGCAGGAGCTTGACCAAGATCATTTCTCTAAGTCTTTTTTATCTGTAAAGTAGAGATGATAATAGAAACTACTTTAAAGAGTTTCTATGAAGATTCAGTGAATGCATATGCTTATCACAGTGGGAGCACAGGAAGTGTTCAATAGATGTTAGGATATCAGAAGAGATGGTAGGCTCCCTAAGCTGAAAGGATATGGCCAAAAGTGTGGTACCCAATGTCTGCTGTCGGCAGCTCACTTAGTCCAAGAATTCCATCAGCTGACTTACAATGTATGTGACTGTCTAGGTTTACAGAATTATAGTAAGTGGCGGAACTAAGATCTTAACCAAGGTAGTTTGCCTCTAACATTCCATGGATATAACCATTATACTCTGCCACATCTCCCAAGGGAATGCATCACAGCACCTTGTTGTCAATTTGTTCTCACTCTTTCCCTGCTATGCACCTTTCCAGATATAGTTTTTATATATAGATATATACATATGTATATAGAATCTATCCCTATGTAAATACACAGATGTGCTGAAATTTTAGATAGACATAGGCATATGTTGTTCACACTTAACTCACCATAAGTAATCTATCCACAAGAAACATCAAACAATGTCCAGGAAACTTGTGTTAAAATCCCAAGTAAGCCAGGAAATTACACAAAGATGACCCCAGCTAAGACTCCTAGCAATAGCGGAGAAGGTGCCTGAATTGGCCATCTCCTATAATCAGATTGGTGACTACCCTAATTGTCATCATAGAACCTTCATCCAGTAACTGATGGAAGCAGAAGCAGAGATCCACAGCCAAGCACTGAGCCGAGCTCTGGGAGTCCAGTTGAAGAGAGGGAGCAGGGGTTATATAAACAAAGGGAAGTCAAGATCATGATGGAGAAACACACTGAGACAGCTGACCCAAGCTCCTGGGAGCTCACAGACTCTAGACCAACAGCTAGGGAGCCTATGGGACCAACCTTAGGCCATCTGCATGTGGGTGGCAATTGTGTAGCTTGGTCTGTTTATGGGGCCCCTAGCAGTGGGACCAGGATCTGTCCCTGGTGCATGAACTGGCTTTTTGGAACCTATTTCCTATGGTGGGATGCCTCACTCAGCCTTAATGAAGGAGGAAGGAGCTTGGTCCTGCCTCAACTTGATATGCCATGCTTTGTTGACTCCCATGGGAGGACTTACCCTTTCTGAGGAGTGGAATGGGGTGGGGATAGAAAGGAGGTAGGGAGAGGAAACAAGAGAAGGGAGAGGAAACTGTGATTGGTAGGTAAAATAAATTTTTTTAAAAAATTAATAATAATTTAAAAATCCCAAATAGAATGGATAGTACAATTGGGGGTAATTAAATATTGAGGAATGATTGTTTAGCAAGAAGTCTTCATGTATTGGGGAAAAACGGTCTTGTTCACTATGGCTAAAGAAACAGAGACCCAAGTCCACTGAGTAGCAAGCTATCAACAAGAGGTTCTATTTTGATGCTAAGACAACATTCCGGGAGTTACTGCACTGGAGTGATTGCATACATACCCTGAGAAAATCATATGATAAAATCTCAATGCCTAATTGAGCTTTGGGTAGTAACCAATTCATGAGGGTGAACTCTTTCTGAATGAAGTTTGTGCGTTTATAAAAGAGACAGCACAAAGCTCTCTCATTCTTCCCATCTTGTAAGGACACAATGAGAGGGAAACCACCTGACATCTATAAGATTCCCTAACCAGAACCCAACTGGCATGCCTTGATCTCAGACATCCTGCCTCTAGAACTGGAAGAAATAGGTTCCTGACTACCGCAAGGATTTTGTTGTCTAGTAGTAACTTTTTATAGTGGTCTCAAGGGTGACTGAGAAATTGAAGTCAGACAAATCTAATCTTAACCCCATATCTTACTATTTGTGTAACTGTATGCAATTTATACAACCTTCCTGAGCCTCTAGTCCTTGTCTAAGAATATAAGGTGACAGCTTTAGTTGAATCCATCTCATAAGACAGGTATAGACTTTAATCTAGAGAAAATGTGGATAAAGCTTAGGCCAGCATTTGGCTTATAATAAGCCCTCTACACATATTGTCTATAAAGCTGGTCTAGATTATGAATGCATAATTGCTCTATATAAAAATAGCTATTTCTTTGTATTTTATGCTCTTCTATAGACTTTAATGTTTAAAATATGCATGAAAGAGAATTCAGCTTTTCTTTCATTCACTTAGTGAACAGATATTTTCTGCACCCTGTCCAGGTGTGGACCTCTGAGCATTGAATATGACTAAGAGGAGGACAGTCCACCTACACTCCAGTTTAGAGTTCAAGCAAAGAGAAACCACTCTCCTGTTAATCATTTAACTCCAATCATGATGAGTGCTGTAAAGTGCAACTCTAGAGGGGACATTAGACCCAAGTGACTGACAGACTGGGTCTAGGGGGAGGATGGAGCCTTTGGAAGTTGCTTTCAAATGTCAACTTGATATAATATAGAACAGTAGTTCTCAACCATTGGAAAACACAGATATTTGCATTATGATTCATAAGAGTAGCAAAATTATTGTTATGAAATAGCAATGAAATAATTTTATAGTTGGGGGTCACCACAACATGAGGAACTGTATTAAAAGGTCACAGGGAGGTTGAGATACACTGCTTTAGAGTCACCTAGGAAGGGAGTCTCAATGAAGGATACATAGATAAGGTTGTCTCATGGATATGCCTGTGTGGAGTTCCTGTGTTAGGTTAGTTGAGGTGGGAAAACCCACCCTGAATTTGGGTGGCACCACTTCATGGGCTGAACTCTGAACTATACAACAGTGAGAAAAATAAGCTGATCAAGAAAGCATGCATTCATTCAGTTTTCTCTGCTTTTAACTATGCATGTAACTAGTTACTTTGAGTTCCTGCCTTGACTTCCTGTCAGTGATTGACTATAATCTGGAACCGTGAGCTTAAATAAGCCTATATTCTCTGTGTTGTTTTCAGTCTGTGCATTTCATCAAAGCAACAGAAATGGAAATAGGGCAGGACCACTCTAAGGGAGTGTTGTGAGTTGTTACTATGGTGGTTTGAAGGAGATGCCCCCATAGTCTCAGGCATTTGAATACTTGATCTCCCGTTTGGGTAGGGTTAGGAGGTGTGGCCTTGTTGGAGGCAGGAAAGAAATTATAAAGACCTGCAGCATTTCAAATTCACTCTCTGTACTTTGTCGTTATAGTTCAAGATGTCAGCCCTCAGATCCTTGCTCCTGCCCACTATACCTTTGCTCGGCCATTATGAACTCTAACCCTCTAGAACTGTAAGCCTACACAAACCCCTTCTCTAAATTGCTGTAGTCATGGTATTTGATGACAGCAATAGAAAAGTAGCTAATGCACTCATCTCAACATGGATCTGTGAGCCATGGCTGAATGAAACCTTGAGCACATCCAAATAAGGCAGGCATTAGTTCTTTATGATTCAGAGAAATTAACAAACCACTGTGAATGAAGATTATGAAGGAGAAGACTTTCTCACCAGTAGAGAAAAGAAAGAATATACAAATACTTAGAGAAAAATCTCTAAACACACTCACATGATGACTTTCATTGTGAGTACAGGTAATTAACATAAAATCAAAGCAAGTCCTGTTCTCCAAACGTTTTTCGTCATAGTGCTATTTATCAAGGAAAGCAAGTTTATTAATTGCTTCTTTTGATGTTATAACGTACCATGACCAAAAGCAAAAAAAAGTGTATTTTGGCTTCTGGATCCAGAGGGGCTACAGTCTATCATGACAGGGGAGACATGGCATGATGCTAGGAGCAGGAAGCTGTCTGATCGAATTTCACCTATACACTGTCTAAAGCAGAGAGTGAGGGAACAGGAAGTAGAATGAGGCTATAAACCATAAAAACCCACCCTCAATGATGTACTTCCTCCAATATGGCTGGACCTTCTAAAGGTTCCATAACCTCCTCCAAGTAGCACCACTTGCTGAGGACCCAGTGTTCAAATATCTGAGTATATGGGGGCCATTTCTCATTCAAACCAAAACAGTTGGAAATAAACATTGCAAGAAATTATCTAATACTTGGAGAAATTTTGATGATTTGTTCCAACCACTTTCTATACAATACTGCAAATGTGATAAATATACTCCACAAGAGCCTGTCATGGTGTGGGAAATCTTACTGAAAATATGAAAGAATGAAAATGCACATAATATGAGTATAACCATAATAGCCAAACCTCTAACACTCTCCATCTAAGTTTTTGAGACTGAATCTCTCAATGATTAACAGTGGTTTGGTAAATATGGTTGTTATGCTTCTGCCTCTGTCTACCCAGTGTTAGGATTACAGCTGTATGTCACCCATCTGGCCTTCTACTTGAGTGCTGGGGGTCTGAACTCAGATCCTCATACTTGCATGGAAGGTACTTAGCCAATCAAGTCATCTTCTTAGCTTCTCCATCCTTTACTTTTCTGGATGAACAGTACTGCATTGATAGATTTTATTCTTTTCTTTTCCTACCACTCAATTAAACTTCCAAGCCTGAGTACAAATTCTTTATCAGAAAAAAAAAAAAAAAAAAAAAAAAAAAAAACAGCATCTCAGGAGGATTTTTCTGAGCTATGTGGAACAGCAAAGCACCTACTCCTCAAAAACTATACCACAAATCAGTCTTGCCTTCTGACTTGCTCACACCCCGCTATGGTGAGGCTGTGTGGAAGGGTTCTGGACAGACCAGTGCTACTACTCTGGGCCCTCCCACATCAACCACTAATCAAGAAAATGCTCTACAGGCTTGTCTACACCTGGATTTATGGAGGCATTTTCTCAGTTGCATTTCCCTCCTCTCAGAGGACTTTAGCTTGTGTCAAGTTAACATAAAACGAGCCAGCACAATTTAGTCATAACCTTTCCTTTCCTGTTCATCTCAAGATCACACACTAATACTATCACAATATAAAACATTCCAACTTTTAAAACCACTACAATTTTTAAGAATTCAAACTATTAAAAGTTCAAAGTCTCTTTAGAATTTTCAAAAACTCTGTAAAACTCCAAAGTCTCTTTTAAAAGTTCAAAGTCCCTTAACTGTGGACTCCTAATGAAAATAAGTTAAATTCTATTTTATTATAAAAGGGAAGAACTAGGATACAGTCACAACCAAATCAATGTAAAACCAAATTCCAACAGTGTAAATAACTCACTGTCAATGTCTGAGATTCACTCACATCCTATTGGCTCCTCCAAAGAGCCTGGGTCACTTACTCATCTCTGCCCTCTGGACTCCACACCGATTGTCTTCTAGGCTCAAGCTGGCTCCACTCCACTGCTGCTGCTGTTCTTGGTGGTCATCCCATGATTCTGTCATCTCCAAAAGCTGGGGTCTCCTGCTGCAACTGGGCTGCGCTTTCACCCATAGCCTGTCATAGGCTCATTTCATGGTGCCATCCCTTAGCTTCTCTGCATGACCCCTTCAGTCTTGGGTCTTCCACTGCTGCTAAGGCTGCAACTTCACCAATGGCCTCTTCTCCTGGCCTCCCACAGTGCAAAGCTTCAGTTGTTCTCCGTGACCCCTTCACACCTTCAAAACTAGTACCACCTGGGAGACTCTCACACTATCAAGTTCACCTGCCAACATGAGGTACAACCTCAGCTGCCTCTGGAACACAGCACCTATGTGCTGATCCTGAAGAAACACTTCCAAGATTTCACCTCACTGATGCTGGTCTCTTCTTATTCACGAAGTTCTCAGCTCCAGCTGACCAGCATCAATTGTCCCTGTAAAGCAAAGGTTTTACTTCAGTGGTTATAGTCTCTTGTTAATCACAGCTGACTCTGCAGCCCAAGCTAATCAGAACCTTAGTTCAAAATCAAAGTTCAAAGTATCAAATGGCCCTGATAGAGTCTGCTTCCCTCTGAAACTTCACAAGCCAACCTTGCACTGTTTGCACCACACTCAGCATTATGCTCTAATCTTCCAAGTCCTTACCACAGCTTACCAAGCTTTGAAAACTCATGACTTTTCTAGCCCAGAGTTCCAAAGTCCTTCCACAATCTTCCCAAAAGCACATGGTCAGGTCTGTTACAACAATACCCCACAATCCTAGTACCAATATGTATATTAGTCATAGTTTTCCAGAGGAACAGAACTGATAGTATTAGTCATAGTTTTCCAGAGGAACAGAACTGATAGTATTACAGATAGAGAGATAGATGGATGGATGGATGGATGGATGGATGGATGGATATGGGGTTTGTTTGAGTAGCTTAAGGCTGTGGTCCAACTAGTCCAACCATAGTTGTCTATCAATGGAAAATCTAAGAAACTAGTAGCTGTTCAGTCAACAAGGCTGAATGTGTCCACCAGTCTTCAGTATATGTCAGAATCCTAAAGAAGTAGACTCTAATGACAGTGAAAGAATAAACTTGCCAGTGAGAGCAAGGACACGCTGGGAAAGGGTAAATGTTTCATTCTTCCATGTCCTTTATTCAGGCTGCCAACAGAAGGCGTGGCCCAGATTAAAGATGAATCTTACCACCTCAAAAGATCCAGATTTACAGTGAGTCTTCCCACTTCAAATGACTCAATCAAAGCAGCTCTTGAAGAATCTGGTTTAGCCAATCCAGAGCAATCGACGAATATAAAACACTGATGATGAAAGAGCCAACCTACTTCTCAGACATAACCAAACAAAGTTGTTCTGAATTCTGGTCTAATAGCAGTAACAATGCTCACAGCAGTGAATGGTTACATAGCTCCACCACACGTCATGCCACTTAAGTCAGCCATACGCATTATTTAACACTCAGAACCCTTCGAGTAAGGTCATTGTGATCTTCATTTTAGAAAGGAAAGCTTAGAGCCATTTTTTCCTCTTTTCCATTTGTGTGTGTGTGTCTGTCTGTTGGGCATGTGCACATGAATGTTTGCATATGTGTGGGCACATGTGTGTGAGTGTATGCATGCACATATGGAGTGTGCATGTGAAAGCTCGAGGCTGATGTCAGGAATCTCCTCCATTGTTGCTCTATCTTACTCACTGAGGCGAGGTCTCTCAATTAAACCCAAAGGGTTTGGCTGAAGAGGCTAGTGTTGCCAGTCAGCTTGCTCTGGGAATCGCCTGTCTCCACTTTCTGATGGATGAGTATCCATCATTTACTTGATTGCTGGGAATCCAAATTCTGGTCCTCAAGCTTGTGCAGCAAGCCCTTCAACTACTGAGCCATCACTCCAGTCTCAGAACCAGGGATCTTAATTAAACTGCACAAAGTCATGTAGCCAGTAATTATAGACATGAATACTGACCATCTAATTGCAAATGTAATGATGTAATAAATGCCCACACCTGAGCCCTTAAACATAAGTCTATACTCTCCCATCTACATCCTTTGGGTTTTCATCACTATAATCAGACCATATTATTCCAAAGAAACATTGAAAAAAACAGAATATATTATCACAAAAATGTTGAACTTAAGAGTTATTCTACCCAGGTACCAACTAGGATATATTACTGAATAGCTTTATGCTATTAAAGGGTACCAACACAAATTTCCACATTTATAAAATAATGATACCATGCTGATACCATCACCTATTTTGAAGAATTTTTGAAACATTGAATTGAAATAGTGAATTTGAAAATTCTTTGAAATTTGCCTCCAACTGTTGACTTGAACATGCTGCCAATTGTTAATAACTTGGTGCATTAGCTTTCCATTACTGTAACAAATACTTGAGGTAATCAATTTATGAAGAGAAAATGTTTATTTGGCTCATAGGTCTTGGGGGCTTCAGTCCACGATTACTTGACAGCATTGTTTTGAGGATCTGTAAAGAAACAGCAAAGAATAAGAAGAGGTTTGAGCCTCTAAGCATTCCTCAAAATCAATCCCATAATGATGTAATTTCCATTCCCTAAGCCCCACCTCTTCAAGGTTCTCCAACATCCCAATAGCCCCGAGGTAGTAATTAATCCTTTAGCACATAATCCTTCGGGGGACATTCAAGGTGTAAACTGTAGCTCATGGCAGTTGCACTTTCACTATATTTGTCTCAGAAGGTTCAGAATGACTAGATTCTTGCATTTTCACCCTGGAATAGCCAGCATTCTAGACCACTGAAACCAATAGCTTCAGCTTGTAAGCCTCTAATTTTACCATGAAATTTTAACAGGTATAAAATATATAAAACATGACCTGAAAAAGTTTCTCATTTCGTCCAAGCAACGTGACTAACCGACATTGAGAATGCAGAAAGCACTAGAAAATCACGTAAATAACCAAGTCCTGGATGCCATGGGATAGGTTGGGAAAAACTTCAAGGGGAAAGAGACTCGAAGATAGGGTGGAGTTAAATACTGAGTTGCTGTGGGATGTCCTGTATGTTGCTATGATTGATTGATAAATAAAATGCTGATTGTCCAGTGGCCAGGCAGGAAGTATAGTGTAGACAGGACAAGGCGAGAGGAGAATGCTGGGTGGAAGAAGGCTGAGTCAGGAGACGCTGCCAGCCGTGGTCCATGACAAGCAATGTGTAAGATACTGGTAAGCCACGAGCCACATGGCAAGGTATAGATTTATAGAAATGGGTTAATTTAAGATGTAGGATCTAGCTAGCAAGAAGCCTGAGCCATTAGGCCAAACAGTTTGAGTAATATAAGCTTCTGAATGATTATTTTATAAGTGGGCTGCGGGACTGCGGGGGCTTGATGGGACCGGGAGAGATAATCTAGCTACACTGAGTGGCAGCCTATGAGCGAAGTTGGAAATCAACCCCTACCTTCTGCTCGAGAGGAATCAGAAGGCTTCAGGAACTGACTGGCCTGAGGTCTCACAGAAGCTGAGAACGGACAGAATTATCCACTCCCAGCTCATCCTTATCACCTTAGCAGTTTGATTTCTCAAAGGAGCCATGTTTACAAAGCAAGGAGGTTCCAGCACGGGGACTTTTGGATGAACTGACAGATCTGTGACAGGTGTGATTCTAGATAAGGAGGAGGGTGGCTTGTGTAGGACTCTTCTTTTCCTCTGAGAAAAGCCTGTCCTGCCTAGAGAGGAAAAATAAGAATAACAATGCAGGGCTGGCTAAAACACTGCTTCTCAGACAAATTGTGTCCCATGGGAATCTCTGCTGGCACACAATGTCTCCAGGTGCTCTAACAAGGAGCACGGGACGGCCAGGTTCTCAGCTGCTCCCAAAAGTCTGTCTGCCCTTGTCCACCCACCCCCAGCAGGCTAGCAGCAACTCCATGCAAAGACAGGCTTTGGACAATTTGATGGACTCTGGGAATATGGACTAGACATCACAATTGCAGAAACAAGCTAGACAAGATTTGTCAAAACTAATGTAAGAAAGTAACAGACACACCTAAATCATGTGTCATTATAGGTCTGGATAATGTTTCTCAAGGTAAAGTTGAATGTCTGCAACCCAGCCCCAAGAGAGCAGGTTCTTAGGGCATGGTGCTTCCCAATATTTAAGCAGTTCTGAAACAGAAAAAAAGAAAATACATACCTGATATTCTGTAGCTAAACTAGATTTTTGTCCATGGAGCATCCCTTGTTTATGTACACAAGTCCTTGGCAGACAAGAGTCTAGTAAGAATGCACTCCTGTCTCCAGAGTAACCTGGCCAGAGAGACAAAGACTAGGACCCCAGCCCCCATTAGAACTTCACTGTGCCCTGAGTTTGCCGCTTGTAAAAATGGCCCTTCCATATATTGCTACAAGAATTAAAGATATGTTTATGACTACAGTCTTCTGGAGCAAGATAACAGTAAGCCTATGAGCTGAAGAGATGGCTCAGTGGTTAAGAGAACATACTGTTCTTGCATAGGACCTGAGTTTTGTTCCCATTACCCACACTGAGCAGTTCACAAGCTCCAGTAACTCCAGCTCCAGGGGACCTGAAGCCACCTTCTAGTCTCCAAGGGCACCTACAAACATGTGTACACACTCAGGGGCACATGCACTTAAAAACAGTAAAAGTAAATCTAGTCATGGAGTACAGAAATGAAAGAATGTGCCCACTTTCCGAGGCAAGTCTGTGCTATATGATAACTGAGGGTTCCTATTTATCCTCTTGCTTTTCAATGAAAATGCAAAACAACTCAAGACAAGTGGATACAGTTAGTGTTCACTGCATTCCTTAGTAGGTCAGTAATACTAGGAGCATGAGGATTCGCCAACCACATTCACATTCACATTGGTTTCATTTTATTTGGTGGCACATTTCCACACTTTCCACATGTCCTCTCTTCCCACTCTTTCCACCTTGGATTTGGGTCCTATTTCTGATCATTACTCTAAATTTATCAGGACAAGGAAGCCAATTATATATCCATTCACTTATCAATTTCAACTAATTACTAGTCACTTCCTTGCATACATGCTGAAGCATTCCATTTCTATGAGGAAATAGTGCAGAGATGATAAAGATGTCTCCTACAGGCTTGGTGTTGGGTATAGGTTAAAGATATGCATGCCATATATCCATGATGGTCACCTCCCACTGTCATTCACTGTCACACAGATAATTCACTACAACAAGGGATGTTCAGAGTCACTACTTTTAAACAAAAGTACAGTTTGTAGGTGTAAGCATGAATACTATAAGAATGTATCTATGATCTATGGCTACTAACAGGCAGTAAATATTTAGGAAGGAAGGAGAGGGGTGAGAACAAAGGAAAAGAGGAAGAAGAGAAGGGAAGGGAAGAAGACAAGGGAGGAGAGGGGAAAGTGAAGAGGAAAGGAAAGGAGAGGACAAGGAAGGGAGGGAGTATAAGGGGAGGGAGAGAGGGAGACCATAGGAGAAAGAATGAATGAATGCCTATAGGTTCCATATAAAAAATTAAAGATTAAAAGCAGTTTAGGGGGCAAGCTCTGGATGAGCCCCTGTGTTTTGTCCAGGTAAGAGACCTAATCCCTCATTCTAGACTCCTTTCTCAGCAACAGTTGGGAATAATATAACAACTATCAGCAGAGTTCTTTTCCCTGCATTTCCTTTGCCCTTCTTACTTTATTCATTAAGATGACTCAGAGTCCAAGTAAGAGCACTCCCCAACCAGCCAAAATACAAAAGTAAGCAATTTACTGTAGTTAGAAGTTTTCCTGTATCCCGGCCTGCAGGTGGTCAGGACAAATCTCTCCCACTCGCGTCCCCCAAGTAAACACACAGAGGCTTATATTAATTATAACTGCTTGGCCATTAGCTCAGATTTATTACTGACTAGTTCTTACACTTAAACTCAGCCCATTTCTGTTAATCTATATGTCTCCACGTGTTCTGTGGCTTTACCTGTGTGCCATTACATTCTGCTCCCTGGATGGCAGGATGGAGTCTCCTGACTCAGCCCTCCTCTTCCCAGCATTCTCCTCTTCTGCTGGCCCTTCCTATGCTTTCTGCTTGGCTACTGGCCAATCAACATTTTATTAAACCAGTGTACAAGGGTTTACTATCACATATGAACAATAACTACATTATCAAAGCCTTTGGATTTAGAATCGCCATTGGCTCATGGTTGTTATGAAAGACTAAATCTCACTCTGTTTTTTGTTTGCTTTGGATGTTTTTGTGTGTTTGTTTTTTTTTAAGGAACTATTCTTCAGAATGTTCCAGAGAATGTCCTTTTGTGTCTTATCAGCTGGGAACTACTTAAAGCAACCAGTGACAAAAAGACTGTGGACACGATTGACCTGAGTTTGGCTTAGGCTCTGAAATGAGTGTAGTCAACAGTTATATCATTCATCCACCTCCCACCAAATCTGGGCTCTGCTAGCATGGGAGAATGGGACATGGTTGGGGTCATGGCCCTCAAACATAGAAAGCCTTCATTGCTACTAAGGGCAAATGGCTGGACAGAAAAAAAAAATGTGCTTAATTTTTGGCCCCTAAGTTTTAAAAGTTAGCCTTGTTGTATTAAGAAATATTTATAAGTATGGAAATAAATAAGAACAGAGTCTCCTCTATACCATGAGAGTAGAAAAGATTACCCAAGATATATGAAGAAGAGAATGACAAAGATAAGCTGAAGGAACTTACTGGGAATGGGTCTCTGCTCCCCTGACCTTGTCTAAGCTTCCTCTCTCCAACCTTCTCATCTTGGCAGGATCAAAACAGAAGGACCATTGCATTCGGGAGAGCCTGAAGGGTGCAGAAACATGAAGGCAGAAGTCATGTCGAAGGAGTACCAAACCCCAAATCAGCAAGCCCAACAAAAGCCACAGCACCCTGATCCATGAATCTTCTGTTCTTGATTTCTTCCTTGAGTTCTGTAATGGGGGGAAGTGTAAGGAACTTGAGATCAGAAGATGCACCAGGTGCCTCAGCAGCTATGATGTACAAATGATACACTCCAACTGCCTTATGGCTGACTTTGGCCTCCAAAAGCACATCTTGGCTTATTGTCCACCTTGTGTGAAAAAGAGAGGCCCTAAATTCTTTGACTTTAACTTTCACCCACTTTTCAACACAAAACAAAGTGAGTTCACTCAGCATTAGTATCCAAGCACAACAGGAATATAAAGCCCAAGATAGATTCACTCACTGTGAGTGAACTGAGCTGTGTGCCTCCTTTAGAAATGCCCTCTTCATCCCTCGTCAAAGAAACTTTCTTATGCAGTGGATGGTGGTTAATACAGAGACTCAAAACTGCACAAAGTGCAGGGCATAAGGAATGGTGAAACACCTAGCCCTAAATGAGACAACTGTATGATACCTCCTCACTGCCAAAACTTTGGGACTATTGCCGAAGTGGGGCAAAAAGAATGGAAGAGCCCAAGGTCATGGAAGATTGCTGGAAAATAATTGTTCCCAATGTGACCAGTACACTCATGAACTCTGCACAGGTTTGCCAGCACAAGATCTGGAGAATATCAAGGCACTCAGCACTACAGCACGGAGATGGAAGGGGCTCCCGAGCTCCCACTCCTAGCTCGGGAGCTGCTTTCTTAAATGATGTGGCCCCTGGCAGGCTGCCCATGCTCCAACAAGTAGCCCTAAAGCCATGTGCATTCAGGCAGTTGGACTCAGTGGGTTATACACAAAAAAAATAAAAATATTTTCTTTGGCATGTCACAGCCATTCCCCAATAAATTTTTTAAAAGTAAGTTTTGATGAGCCCAAGGCTCACATTCTAAAAATGCAGCTAGCTCAACTCTGTAACCTCCCATGATAACCCATTCTAAAGTAGGATCTCACTGCCAATATTTTCTCCTCAATCTTTTCTACAGATTCCTCACACAGTTTGGAATCTGCCTTGTTTAAATATTTCATTTCTGTCTCCTCCACTACTCTAAACTCAATATGGGTTCTTCTGATCACCCCCTAGCTGAGTAACTGATCCATAGTAAATGTCCTACCTACCTAGTTTGCCTTATATTACTGTTATAAACACCATGACCAAAAGCAGCATGGACAGAAAGGGGCTTATTTTATCTTACAGCTTAAACTCTATCATGAAGGGAAGTCAGACAGAAAGCCAAGCAGAAACCTGGAAACAGGAATTGAAAACAAAACCATAGAGGAAATGCTGCTTACTGGTTTGCTCTCCCTGGCTTGCTCAGCTATCGTTCTTGTATAACCAAGAACCATCTGCCCAGGGAAGGCACTGCCCACAGCAGGCAGAGCCCTCCCCAGTCATCATTAATAACAAAAATGCCCTTGGCCTTGCCTACAGCCCAATCTGATGGAGGCAATTCCTCAACTGATATACCCTCTTCCCAGATAACTCTAACATGTATCAAGTTGAAAAAAACTAACCAACATAATAGGTATCAATAAATATTTCTTGGCTGATAAATAAGTGAATAAACAAGGATTTGATCACAAAATCTATACTCACAGCCTTTATATCATATCACATCACATTCTAAGTTAGTTATAAATTTGATCTTCCTAATAATTCTTTGAGGTTAAGATCATTAATAAACAACATCTCACAGGTATTAAAGCAGAGGCCAGATGTGTTAGGTAACTTAGCCCCTTGCATCTTGCAGGTAACAATAACATTTCACTCAGGTCCCTAGGTTCCTGGTTATGTTTTGCCAGGTGCAAACAAGAGCTGTGTATCTCCTATCTCTGACTTCATCTAAGCCAGGCAGGTTTTACTGAGCCAGCCCTGCCAGGGATGCAGAGAGGGGATGCTGCTGAGATCTCAGTTGGTTTTAGCACTACACATCTCAAAACAAGCCTTCGTGCTGCTCTCTGGCCACTACAGTTCTCAAATGTAGATGCTGATACAAAATATGCTTGTCTGTAACCAAGAACTCGGGTGGTCAGCAGCCCAGAAGGCACACTGACATCCTCTTCTGTGCTCTTTGTATCCTGTGCTTCCTGCTGGGGAAATTTGTTAGGAGCAGGCTGGGTGACTACCCTCCAGAGCATGTGGAGAAAAACCAAATCAACTTCTCATGCTGCTAAAAGGAAAGGTTGCAAAGAAAGGAACTAATGCAAACTCCTACTGCTCTTGAATTAGTTAGGAAATGTATTTTTCTGTCTTTAAAAGAAAAAATAGAACACCTTGTTCTTTGCAGTTGCTAAAACAGTTCTCTTTTTTACTTAGAAAGTTGAGAAAAACCACTTAGAGGCTCTGCCTTGTTTTCTGAAGGAGTGCCCTGTTCCTCCAAACTTGGAGAGACACCATTTCATCTGTTTCCTGAACAGTCTAAGATGGTGTGAATTCTCTGTGCTGTTATCCTTAATCATTCTTCATTTTCTTATTATGGCATAGAAAAGCCACATCCTAAGGCTGACATTTGGGGCTTTTCAGACTTTGATTCTCTTTCTAACAAAAGAACTTTAAGGGCAATACTTCTGCCTTACAGGCATCATTTATGGTGCAGTAAACTGAAGTCTTAAGTCATACATACAGTCCCCAACTTCTGGCCTGAACCCAATTCTAATAATGAAAGAGCTACAAATGTCAATCAAAAAATGAAAAGAAGTTGGTAAAATGGATGTGGTGGTGCATACTCATAATCCCAGCACTTGGAAAGTGGAGGCATGGGGGATTAGGAATTCAAAGCTAGCCTCTTCTGCCTGGTGAGTTCCAGGCCAATCTGGGCTTTGTAAGACCCTGTCTCAAAACAACAACAAAAGGAAAACAAAAAATAAAGTTCCAATCTTTGCAATGTTTAAAAACATAACAACAAGTTTGGGATAAGGAGTGTGTCTATGTATGTATTACATACATGCATGAACCTAAGAGACAGAGAAGGATTTTAGGTCTCTTGTTCTGTCACTCTCCCACCATATTCTCTTGAGACAGGGTCTTTCTCTGAACCCAAAGCTTCCTGAATTGGTTATATTTGCTGGCCAGTGAGCTCCTTGGATCTACCTCTGTCTACCCTCCAGATATAGGGTTATAGGCATGCGTACTTATGCTCAGCTTTTTTATTTGGATGCCAGGGATTTGAACTCAAGTCCTCATTTATGTACACAGAGCAAATGCTCTGAACCATTAGCTCCCCAGACCCATGATTGAAGGTATTGTTTTTACTCAATTTTTAAAAAAACTTATTTTTAAAAAATTACTCATTGAGAATTTTCCACATGTATGCAATGTAGTATGATCATGTCCAATTCCCACCCACCCCTCCAAAACAGAAATCTTCAACATCTACAATTTTAAGAAATACCTCAGGTGGTAGAATGCTTGGCTATCATGCTCAAAGCTCTAGGCTCGATCCTCAGCACTGCATAAAACCAGGTCTTATGGTGTATGCCTGCTCAGGAGGTAGAAACAGGAGGATAGGAAGGTCAAAGTCATCCTCTTCTACATAGTGAACTAAAGGTTAGCCTGGGCTACATGAGACTCTGGTAAAAAGGAAAATAAAGAAATACTGATTTCACTACTCTAAAGTTAATACTCTTAAAACCAGCATTTTCCTGATTATATGTATAAAACATTAATTCTAAGTCAGTTGTACCTTATGTCGAAAAAGCAAAGGAAAAGCAATCTCTCCCTCCTTCCTGTAGGGAATTGTGTGTTTTCAAAAGCATAAAGTAAAACCTATGAAAGTTTTGCAAATGCACTAAGGACTGTGATGTCAGGGAAAGCATTCTGTAGGACTGAGCCATCACCACACATGAGAGATGTGGAGGGCTACAGAATGCTTAGAAAAAGTGACTTCAGTCTCAGGAGTTAGGTCCACAGTTAGGTTAGGGAGGTAAGTCTGATCCTGGAAAAATGAAAAATGAAGGAAATAGTAGAGTTGACTCGGAGAAGGACAAAACATGGGTTTGGGAGGTCATGAAGAAAGTCTCTAGATGTTATCACAGAAGAAAGATAGGGGCTAGAGACGGCAGCGGAAAAATATTCAACAAGCTGGTCCAAAAATTAGCAAGTCAGAGTCCTACCCTGAGACGAGGGAGTAGTGAACAATGTCAAGTAGAATTTCTCTCTCAGACAAAACAATGAGACGTGCTCAACACATTTAAAGAATATAGACATGTCATAGCTTAGCTACATGTGCCTGCTTATGGCAAAGCAGGCGACTTTAAGGCCAAGTCAGTTGGACAAGAAAGCCAATTCCGCTGAAAACAAGGCTTTCCACTTTTGCTTTTGTGTGTTTTGCAGCAGAATCTCCTTGGGTACTCCTGGAACTCATACTCCTCCTACCTTATCCTCCTAAGAGATGGGAGGGACTACAGGGGTGAACACATTGACATGTTCTTCTCAAAACTCTCCCTTTTGGTCCATAACTCAATCTCTGACCCAGATGACCTTCTTAATCACCACACTTTCGGATTCAGTAAGAACATTGTATCTCAACAGTAATGACATATCTGTATTCTCCTCCATCAGAATAGCACTAAAAGGCACTCCAGCTATTGATCCCAGAGAGCCACCGTCACTACTGTGACTTAAAATCATGAATACACTCCTGAGTGCTTCAATCTTCTTCCCATCCATAATTTCAGGTTCACTCTGAGCTGACATTCCTCTGGGTGACGTGAGAAACAAACACACCAACTTTACATTTCTAGCAGCTTCAAAATGTGCCTGGAATTACCATAGCTTATTGTGATTTGGTTGTCAAATGATTACTTCTGACAGGCTCCCCAACTTACACCGTTTATCTGTGGCATGAAGAAACCTTCACCTCTGAGAAGAGTTTTGTGCACTGCAGACCTTTGAAAGCATCAATCAATAGGTACATTTTAACCTCAGATTAGATCATAAGAAACATCCATTCTCATTTCTAAGATATACACATAGAATCTCCCACATCTCCCTTGGGGCACTGAAGATCATTATTATGCACTTCCTTGATATCATTACGGTCCCCTCATTTTGTCCTCTGCTATCTAAACTGTTTAATGTCATCAGCATAACATTCAAAACCAATAACTTTTTCTTATCATATTAAATGTCATACCATTTTCTTATATTTTATAAAAGGCCTCTAAGGGGGAAAACCCCAAAGAAAATTAAAATCCCCTGAACTACTTAACTGGGATCTTTATGCTAATGTTTTATCTCCTTCTTAATATTTGTTTTACCAACATTTTATATGCATTAACATTTGAAAATGTTATTTGGCTCAAATACTTCTTTAATTGGCTCAACAATTAAGAGGACTGGCTGTTATTCCAGAGGACCTGCGTTCTATTCCCAACATCCAGATGGAAGCTCACAACCATCTGTAACTCCAGTTCCAGGGGATCCAATGCCCTCTTCTGGCCTCTGTGAGCACTGCACACATGTGATATACAGACATGACCCAAACAAAACATTCATACACATCACAAAAATAAACTGATTAAAAAATAAACAAATAGAATAATTACACAGAAGCTCTTCTTCTGGATATATATGCAAAGATTATACCATCCCCTCTAAAGATATCTGTACTCCCATATTCACTGAAACATTTAAAATATCAAGGTAGACAGGGCAACACATTAAGTATCTATCAGTGGATGGATGGATTTAAAGATATATTTATATATTTATTAAATAACATATATATATATATATATATATATATATATATATATATATATATATATATATATAACCCTACAAAAGAATGAGTTCTGTCCATCAGCTACCAATGGATAAATTTGGAGTTAAGTGAAATCAGCAACACACAGAAAGAGAAGTATCACATGATCTCATTAATAAGTGGACTCTAAAACATACTCAAATACACATGTAGAGAACAAAACATTGGTTACTATTGATGGAAAGTAAATGGGACAGGAAGGAAATGAAAGTTCTGACAAAAGATATAGAGTAAGAGATATGTGGGGGGGAAAGTCCACACATGTAATGTACAACATGAAGACTATAGATGATAAAAAGTGTCATGGGGCTAAGGATATAGTTCAGGTGGTTGAGTGCACAAAACCCTGGATTTGATTCCCAATACCCCATAAACCAGGTGTGGTGACATGCACTTGTGATCACAGCACTTGGAAGATGGACTCAGGAAGGTACATAGCAAGTTCAAGGCCAGCCTAAGCTACATGAAACCCTGTCTCAAAACAAAACAACCATACAGTATGTTGGATTCCTACCATTATAGCTATTATTACAACAGATAATATATAGCTATGTGAGATGGTGCTATATTAATTTCCTTCACTGCAATAAGCTTTCTACTCCTTATATATCACATATAACATTATTTTATATATACACAATATGGAATATTTTACAAAAGGATCCTGCATTTGAAAATACTTCGGTTGACATGGCTTGTTTATGTATCACTCTGTGAATCTTTACCTGACATACTGCCATATTGTTAAGTGAAGGCCCTTTGCACCATGTTTCTGTTCATTATTATTTCATGTTTATGAGTAATTACTAATTAAATCAATAATGTGGTGACAGTACACATATTCCGATTAACTAGTTGGCAGCACCAGATGAGGAGACCACAATGATTGCCTCAGCTATTAGGTTATTTAGCTCTGTGACTCAGTAAGTCACCTCTCACACTACCACCATTATTACTAATCATGCCAAATCTCAATATTTTCATCTATAAATTAAAGGCATTGAATTAAATTGTCTCTCGGTAATTTTCAGGACTTTTGTTTTAAAACTTAACAGGCTGTAGGGCCAACCAACAGTTAACCAAGAGACAGAACTAAATAATGACTTTGGTACAGCTATTCCCATACCACAAAACTGGAGGTATGGGTCCACCATGAAGACTCATCCCCACAAAGAGCATAAAAGGGGCCTGAGAAGACAGTTCAGTGGGTAAGGCGCTTGCTGTTCTAGCATGAGAACCTGAGTTCAGTTGTCCAGCACAAATGTAAGAAGTTGGTCATGGAGACTCATGTATACAACCCCAGCAGGGAAAGGAAAGAGACAGAAGGATTCCAGATGCTCACTGCCCTTCCAGTCCAGCCAAAACATGGAGCTCTCGGTGAGAGACTCTATATTTAAAAAAAAAAAAAAAAAAGTTGAGTGCTATTGAGGAAGAAACTCAATGTCCATAGTTGGCCTCCACATGCACATGCATGGGTTAACACACTTGCACACACATACATTTCACACACACACACACACACACACACACATACACACACACACACAATGTATATACCCATGCATACACATATGCACATATGCACATAGAATAGCATTGTTCTGGGCAAAAGTATAAGCAAATCAATCATTGAATGAACAAATATATATTATAAACTGTGAATGAAAATATGCAATAGTAAACTTGAAGGTAGATGTGGTGATATATTGTGTCCCCTAATATATGTGGCCTCCAATATATTGTGTACCCTAATAAAACTTATCTGGGGTCAGAGAACAGAACAGCCACTAGATTAGACATAGAGGCCAAACAGTGATGACACATGCTTTTAATCCTATCACTCGGGAGGCAGAGTCTGTCTGGATCTCTGTGAGTTCAAGGCTACACTGGAAACAGAGCAAGGCATGGTAGCACACATCTTTAATCCCAGGACTTGAGATCTC
This sequence comes from Peromyscus maniculatus bairdii, assembly GCF_049852395.1. Lineage (NCBI taxonomy): Eukaryota > Metazoa > Chordata > Mammalia > Rodentia > Cricetidae > Peromyscus > Peromyscus maniculatus. The sequence goes on from NC_134859.1 coordinate 32,636,746, forward strand.
ATGTCTTGCTTGGGAAAGACACACGGCTTTAATCCCAGGAAGTGATAGCAGGAAGCAGGAAGGTATATAAGGTGTGAGGACCAGGAACTAGGACTTTTAAGCTTTTAGGCTTTTTAGCACCAGTTCAGCTGAGAGCCCTTCCAGGTGAGGACTCAGAAGCTTTCAGTCTGAGGATTCGTGGAAAGAGAATCAGATGAGGGGTTGTCGAGGTGTGGTTGGCTGTGGCTTGTTCTGCTTCTCTGAACTTTCAGAATTCACCCCAATATCTGGCTCCAGGTTTTTTATTAATAAGACCATATAAGATTCGAGTTACAGATAGAAATGTTCACAATATCTCATTCATAAGAATGATTAAATGAACCACAGAATGATTATGAATGAGTTAAAGTAAAAAGTAGCAAAATAAGTAGAAGTTTTAAAACAGGCCCACAGTTACAGAACCAGCTGATCATAATCTGAAATCTCTGAAAATGACCCAAATTGTGGCTTTCCTTATTTGAGAAAAATTAATTCCAACACATAGGTTTAGTGAAATTTCTAAATTATAGTACAAGGATAAGGGGTCAAATCAAGTTTGGTGATCTCATTCAGCTGCGGAAGTGTAAGTTGGACTTAAATCAGACCAAAGCACCTAGAACCATGGAGCAGAGGTTAGGGAAGAGTAAACTACACAAAGAGGAGGCATGCCAGAGTGGGCACAAAAGTCCTCTTGAGTCTTTGGCTGAATAGAGATTTGTTCTTGTACCAGAAGAAAGGATCTGAGGCTATGAAATAGTAAGAACAATTCCATAGGCTCACACAGACTTGGGAATAACATCTATGCTGCTACTAACTAGAATATAATTAATATAATCATGTATGAATATATAATGCATGAATAGTATACATTATAAAAGACAGGTGCCTTCAAAAGGGTATCATCTTAATAATGAGACTAAGTTGTCCCTAACAGTGGCTATGAGTCTCTTCCAATAAAATTTCTAGAATATTTTATAGAATTCATAGATTTTATAGAATATTTTATAGAATTTATAGATTATAAGGAATTTAGCTGACACCCAATAGTGTCTCAAACATGCAACTAATTCTATCAATCAATAACATGGAATTTGTAAGATTTAGTGTGACATCTGATTAAAAATGTACAAGGTGATAAAGATTCAAAACAGATCTGACTTATGGATGTATAAAGAAACCTGACACATACTATCAAGGAAATACTATTCATCCATAAAAAGAATGAAATCCTGTTATTTTAAAGACTATGTATGAAATGGAGAATGTTATATTAAATGGTATAAGACAGGCACAAAAAGACACATACCTCATAGTCTTACATGCATGTGGGAAGTTTTGAAAGTTGACGTGATCAAAATATATTGTATACTTTTATAAAATTCTCAAAGAGTAAATTTTTTAAAAAATTTAAGTTGATCTCAATGAAATACCAAGCAGAATAGTTAGCATGACCTGGGAAGAGTTCTAGGGACAGAGCAATGAAGACAGGACAGATAATAGACTACATAGGTGGAGATACACATGGATAGTAACTTCTAACACTCTATAAGTAGAGCAGGGTATTACGGGTAAAAATCACTGATTGAGGATTTCAAAAGAGCTCATGGATAAGAATCTCAATATTCCCCAAAAAGAGTAATTCATACACATATATATAATTATATACATACTTATAATTACATACATATAAATGTATTTATACATATGCAAAATTGAAAGATAAATATGTCAATTTCCAAGATTGGATCATTACATATTATACACTTCACAGAACATCACTGTGTATACCATAAGTGTGTCCAATTATAAATGTCCATTAAGAATTGAAATAAAGGAGGCTGGAGAGATGGCTCAGTGATTAAGAGCATTGGTTGCTCTTGCCAAGGACCCAGGTTAAATTCCAAACACCCACCTGGTGGCTCAAAACCATCTGTAACTCCTATTCCAGGGGATTGTGTGTCCTCTTCTAGCCTCTGAAGGCAGTAGGCATATTCAATGGTGTACAAACACACATGCAGACAAAGCACCCGCACACATAAAATAAAATAACTTTTAAAGAATTAAAATATAAAATTCTAACTAAATATGCAAAGAAGTATATACCCTAAAAAATAATTTCAAGGAAACATATATAGAAAATACAGTTCACCATATATAGAAAGTACAGAACATCATCTGGAAGTTCAAGATGGAAAAGAAAAGTTCAGCAGGATATAAAACATAAAAACAATCCAAAATAAAATTTTAGAGATGAAAAATATAAAGATCTGTAACAAAAAATGAGTATGATTAATATATTTGACAGGCAGGTCTTGAAGACAACCATAGCGATTATCCAAAATGAAGCACAGACCGCTATCACTTACATGCTGAGAAAATGTCAGTCTCGATGTTTTAACTGAGTGAAAACATTATTTAAAACTGAATACCAAATAAAAACTTACTCAGACTAGTAAGTGGGAAGAAAATGTACAACCCACAGATCCACACGAGAAAAATAAGATTTGTTGATAGGTGAAAGTCAATCAATATAAGCCATCCTATGAGCCCTCTGAAGAAATGTGAGATGGTACAGGAAAACAAAGGCTGGCACCTATGCATGATATATTAAAAAGAAAACTCCAGGGGCCATAGAGAGGCATTTAGAGCACATACTGCTCTTGCAAAGGACCTGAGTTCAGTCCGCACCACTCACACTACAGGATGCTCACAACTGCCTGTAACTCCAACTCCAAGGGACCTGGCAACCTCTCCTGGCCACCAACAGTACCTCATGTATATAACCCACCCACAGACACACACATATACACATAATTTAAAAATAAAGATAACATTTAAAGGCTCTATAGCAAACTAGGAATTCTTCAGCTTTCTCAAAGAATCAGCTATCTTAAAATAATCAAGTAATTGTTCCACTGACCTTAATATTGGTTTGTTTGTCATATCTTTTGAATTTCCTCCTTGTGCTTTTATTTTTGTTTATGTAGGATTTAAGGTGGTCTTATTTTGCTTATTTATTTAGGTTAAAGCTGAATAACATATTTAAGACTTTTCTTCTTTTCAAATAAAATCATTTATTGTTAGGAATCCCCCTATAAGTACTGTATTAACAGGATCCACACATTTTGGTACACTGTACCATCCTTCCTTAGTTCAAAATTCTTTCTCATTTCCTTTTTCTGTTTATGTTTGACCCATGTACTATTTAGAAGTAGAATATATTATATTCAAATAGTTAGAAATTTTCTAGACATCTTTCTGTTAATGTTTTTTAAAGTAATAAAGAACAAGCTTTGATCTAGATGTGGTGCTGTTCACCTGTGACCCAAGAACATGAGATCCTTAGACTGGAGGATCATGAGTTCAACCTTGGTAACATAGACAATTCCAGGCTAACTTGTGCTACGCAGACAGTACTATGTATACAAACTTCTGGGGTAAGAGAGCACAGTAGTGTTGCCTCTGTGTGTCCAGGAAAGGAGAAATCAGTATAACACAGACTATTCCACAAATAAGTAGAAGAGCATGAGAAGTCACAGAGAAAGTAATAGGGCAATATGAATGTGTGTGCCTATAGGATCAATGGCATCAAAGCCCTTGGAGCTATAGTTAAGAATTGTTGTGAGTCACCATAAAGGTGCTTGGAAGCAAACCCAGGTCATTTACAAGAGCAACGTGTACTCATAATTGCTGAGCCATCTCTCCAGCCCCATGAGTCTATTTTAAATGGGAAAACAATGGTTGCCAGGAAGAAAGAGATGTTTTCACTAATAAAAAATGTAAAATTCTTAGCATAAAATATAAAATATGAACCAATGAAAATAACATTAATATAAAGCAACAGTTCATGCTGGAAAGAATGCAGAGCAAGGGGAACACTCCTCCATTGTTGACAGGAGTGCAAACTTGTACAACTACTTTAGAAGTCAGTGTGGCAGTTTCTCAGAAAATTGGGAATCAACCTACCACAAGACCCAGCTATACCATTCTTGGGCATATAGCCAAAGGATGTTCAAACATACCACAAGGACACTTGCTCAGCTATGTTCATAGCAGCTTTATTCATAATAGCCAGAACCTGGAAACAACCTAGATGTCCCTCAACTGGGGAATGGAAAAATAAAATGTGGTACATTTTCACGATGGAGTATTACTCAGCTGTTAAAAACAAGGACACCAGGAAATTTGAAGGCAAATGGATAGAACTAGAAAAAAAATCATCCTGAGTAAGTAACCCAGACCGAGAAGGACAAACATGGTATGTCCTCACCCTTAAGCGGGTATTAGCTGTAAGATAAAGTATAACTATGCTACAATTCACAGGCCCAAGGAGACTAGGTAACAAGGGGGGTTCAAGGGGTGACCCCTGAATCTCCCTGGGAAGGGGAAATAGAAGAGATTTCATGAGTGGACTGAAGACAGGTGGAGATGGGAACATGAGCAAGGGGAGCAGAGGGTAAGAGTACTGAGAGAGACTATTGGAAAAGCGGGGCATCTTGAGGTCAGGTAAAAGCCTGGCACAAGGGAATCTCCCAGGACTCTATAAGGATGACCCCAGCTAAGACTTCTAACAATAGTGGAGACATAACCTGAACTGGCCATCTCCTGTGACCAGATTGGTGCCTAGCTCAATTGTCATCAGAGAGTTTTCATCTAGCAAATGATGGAAACAGATGCAGACCCACAGCCAAACATTAGGCAGAGTTCAGAGAATCCTGAAGAAAGGATTGTAGAAGCCAGAGGGGTCAAGGACAACACAAGAAAACTCACGGAATCAACTAACCTGGGCTCATAGGGGCTCACAGAGACTGAATTGACAACCAGGGAGTGTGCACGGGACTGACTTAGTCACTGTGATATAGGTTACAGTCATATAGCCTGGTCCTCTTGTAGAATTCCTAACAGTGGGAACAGGGACTGTCTCCTACTCTTTTACTGGCTTTTGGGACCCTACTTTTTATACTGGGTCACTTTGCTCAGCTTTAATACATGGGGAGGTGCTTAGTCTTACTGCAACTTGATATGCCATGTTTTGTTGATAACTCATGAGAGTCCTACCCTTTCCTAAACAGAAATGAAGGAGTGGATTAAGAGGTGGGAACAGAATGGGGACTGGCATTAGGGACTAGGAGGAGAGAAGGGAGGGGAAACTGTGGCCAGGATGTAAAATAAATGCATAAATTTATTAAAAAATAAAAAAGAATATTAATATGTTACAGATGGGGCAAAATATGCAGAAAGTTCACCTAGGAGAGGGAAAAAATTAATCAGCGCTCCTAGGGAAAGATAAACCCCAAATTCTCGTCTCTGTCTAGTGAAAACAGGACTTGCACAACTTCTTAGGGAGCATTTTGAGTATCAAGACAAAAATTTTAAGTTATTAAGTTATTTCCAGAGAAGTATCTGCTAAGGAAATATTCACAGATACACGACTGCTCACAGCAGTTACCCACTACAAGCAAGAACGTGAAAGAAAAACTTGACATTTAATATTACAAAAGTAATTGGATATCTTAATTTATTTTTAGTTGTTCATTTTGTGACCCTAAAAATTTGCAATGGAATGAAAATAATCTTTATGTAACAGTAAATAAATAAGAAATAAGACTATTTGTAAAGAACTAACCTGTCTCTCTCTCCTCTCGTGTGTGTGTGTGTGTGTGTGTGTGTGTGTGTGTGTGTGTGTGTGTGTATAAAAGTCTAACACCATATTGCAAATTTAACAGTATTCTTTGAAGTTTTGCAAGTAATTTTTGGTTCTGTTTTGGCTATTTTCTGAACATTTGTATCTTTTTAAATGATACTATATTTCTTGTGAAAGCAAAATCAGGGGAATGTGTTTATAGACATTGAAGTATTCTTTGTCTAACAGAAGAAATAGAAAAATGATTTGTGCTTGATTATTATAAGGAAATAAGTGATAATAGGTTCCCATCCACCTCATTCCTCATGGGAATAAAGTACATCGTTTTTAGGTACATTAATTTCTTGACAAACCATTGCCATCATGTACAGATATTGTTGGGGCATGCAGGAAATGTCCACTACAGCTTCCCCCACCTCACCCCTGGATATTTACAGCCAGAAGATTGTTTCCCTACAAAACCGTTAAGCCAAATCCCCTTCAGAGACTGCTCCTACAGAGATTGGCTAAACCCATTTCCTTGATCCAACTGTATATAATAACCCTGCCACCTTGTTTACCAATGTGTAATAACCTCATCTCCTTGTTCAGGAGTATGCAACATCCCCACCTCTCTGATCAACTGTATATAATAAGTATTCTTAGCCTCCGTGATACTTAGGTTTCTTCATCAGAAAGCCGAGCACACTCAAATTCCAGTTTTTCTATGTGCCATGTGTTATCTTTTCTTTATTCCCTCACCAGCCCTGGTCAGGCCAAGTCCCTACATCTGTGAAAAGGAAGTAGAAGGCAATCTGCTGCCCCCTCTGGAGTGCTGTGGAAAAGCAGGTGCAGTGTGGGGGATTCTGAAGGTGAGGAGTGCCGTGTGCAGAGCCAATATTCTCATTCTGAAAAATGCAAGGACTAGTTGAAACTGAAGAGGGATTCTTTTGCATTAGAAATATAAATTTATTAGCTCTAGTTGGATGTTATTGAATGCTATTGAAAATAGCACTTTACCCCTGATTCGGAGCTGTAGGGTGCACTATCAGCCTAATTAAAATGAAGGGATCTCAGTCACTTCCCCCATCTCACTTCCTTATTATTGTCTAATTGTTCAGAATATCTGTCTGTTATGGAGACAAAGCAATTAAGCGCAGCAAGTTGCAACAATGGGGATCATAAAGCAGGGGCTGCTTCACTAACAGCTTGGATATCAGCATAGAAAACATTAAAGAAAGAAACGCAATTGTAATTGGAAATAATTGGATGGCACAGTTCGCTTCGCTGGGGGAGATGGCTGGCTGGCTGCATGTGGAGGCGCTCTCATTTCATGGACCTTTTCTCACCTGGGCTCTAATGAGCTTTGTAGACCTCGTGGTGTCCTTGTTGAGGTAGAAAGGGGCTCAGTGAATGCCAGGCTGTTCTTCAGAGAGCAATGCCTGGCCCCTGGGAATCCAAAAGGAGTCTGTTTCTCACTGTGTCAGGAAACTCAGAAAGAAATCAGGCAATGAGTTGATGCTCCTTGTGGTAAACACAAATTGACAGAATAAAAACTTTCAAAATTCCAAGGGCAATTCTTATAGCCAATACTTTTATAAAATAGTGACTTGCTGGGCGTTGGTGGCACACGACTTTAATCCCAGCACTCGGGAGGCAGAGGCAGGCGAATCTCTGTGAGTTCGAGGCCAGCCTGGGCTACCAAGTGAGCTCCAGGAAAGGCGCAAAGCTACACAGAGAAACCCTGTCTCAAAAAACCAAAATAAAAATAAAAATAAAATAGTGACTGTCTCTACTACATTACAGGCAGGAAAAAAATCCCAGCTATTTTTAGATGTGAGGTTGGCCATAGTCCCCAAAGTCCCTTCAATGAAAAACTGAGTCTCAGAGAGAAGACTGATCTGCCCAGAATAAAAAGGAGTGGACATTAAGAAATGGAAAGTGTGGGTTCTCCAGTAATAGTTATGTACCTGCTACCTGTGGCATTCATACTATAAGGCAGGCATCACGCTGAATATTTTGAATACATTTCGTCCAATGAGGAGCATGAATTATAGATAAAGAAACCAGTGCTCAGAAAGGATGTGCAACATGAAGCTAAACTAGGAATTGACCAGTACATCTTATCATAACACCCATAAGCATAGTTGTTTAAATGGCCCCACCTCCACCCAAGTTCTATACATGAAATAAGCAATCTGTCCTATTACTGCCTGTCACCAGATCAGAAGCAAGAGGAAAAAAGGTGAAACAGGTGAACAGGGATCAGGCAGCCATAGCCTGTTGTCTCTTTCTATTTAGCTCATGAGCTTAGAATGACTTTATGTCTACCCTTTATAAGTATTTATGAATTATACACAAGGGGTTCAGTTGAGATTTCCATGCTTACACATTATGTGCTTTGATCACACTCCACCCAATCCCTACTCTTTTTTATCTCCCTCCCTGCCCCGACTCTTCTCTTTCCACATCTATAGTGGTCCCCCTTTAAAGTTCACTTCTGTGTGGTTAAAAATGTCCAAAGGAATCATTACATGGAGATGATATGAAACTCAAATTTGTATGCTCTAGTTATTATTTTCATTTGAAAATTAAGTATGACTTGAAAACAAACAACTGTGTGTCAAGTTGACAAGGGGTGGACTTGTAATCGTTATTCTTGGTTGTCTACTTGACTACATCTGGAATTAACTAAAATCCAAGTGGTTGAGTATACCTGTTAGGGATTTTTTTCTTAATTAAATCATTTGACGTGATAAGATCAAAAAAAGAAAAAGAAACTCAAGTTTGGGTACCTATAGCACGTCAGTGCATCAGAGCATGGCCATACTTACCCACTCATGTGTTCCTTCCTTTAGAGGCAGAATTGACAGAGACTTTGTCCCACAGTCCAACAGATATTTACTATTGTGGTTCTTTATGTAAAAGAAAAGTACTGCCAACTCATAAATTAGATCTCACAAGTGATGTAACTAGGAACATAAATGGCGAATCATAGGATCCCTCTGCCATGTTTCTGAGGTAGGAGAAGAAGGATTCTGTAAGAATTAATTTGTCTTAGGGTTTCTGGTGTGTCGTAAGAAAGAGCTGGAAGGAGACCCTTTAAAGGAAAATATAACCCAAGACTCTTGCATGTCTGTTGAGTAGTGACTCTCACTCTGATTTTTTTCTCACTCTGATGGGATTTTTTTTCTCCTACTTGGACCACAGACTTGGTCAAAGAAGTAGGGAAGGTTGGCAGAGGCCAAGGACACACAAAGGAAAAACACAGCAACAGAATGAAGTGCTATACCCTGTTCGGCTAGGTACTGAAGCTTTTCCTGCTGGGTCAAAGCTTGTTGTTCAGGGGACTGAAGCCTGTTGTACTTCCCTTAGGAGCTCACATAAATTCAGTTCCTGTGAGCATGTGGGCAGAAGGAGAATTCATGAAAGTAATTTTCATGCATCATCCAGTACATGCAATTCCCCACTGCTACACTTCAAGTCCTCCCACAAAACACAGGCCAATGGAAGAATTCGCTTGCTTCAGAAATGAATTACTAGCCCACCAGACTCTTTTAGTTAATGTCCTTGATCTAGCGTGATTTCATGGTGAATAGTTAGAATTTCCCTTAGAATACAAGTCAGCTTTTCATCTAAGTTGCCTACAGGAATGTTACCGTGATCTGCAGGGAACGTTATTCTAATATATACAATAACTGTGTTGTCAATGTGAACTGGCATTCTGGTTCATGCTCATCAAAGACTACTAACTAGGAAAATGTCACCATTGTTAAACTCTGAAATAATTATTACCCTGGACTACATTAAATCTAACAAAGGCCAGCTGATGGGTCCTTTGAACAGATTTCTACTCTTTGTCTGGCAAAAATCTCCCTCTGAGGGACTGAAGAAATAGATGTCTCAGAGGTTGAGGGTATGTACTGTTCTTTCAGAGGACCTGAGTTCAGTTCCCAGCATCCATGTTGGACAGTTCACACCACCTGTAATTCCAGCTCCAGAGAATCCTAACACTTCTGTCCTACACACACACACACACACACACACACACACACACACACACACACATAAAAATAATGAAAATGAAACATTTTTAAGTCACTCTCTGAAACTGTATGTACAACAAAGACATATTTTAGCATATGCAATTTTAATATATGCAAATTCAACAGCATAGGTTATGTCTTAGTTGCTGTTCTACTGCTGGGAAGAGACACCATGACCAAGGCAACTCTTATAAATAAAAGAAGACATTAATCAGGGGCTTGCTGACAGTTTTAGAGGGTTAGTCCTTGATTAAGTGGGAAGCAAACAGACATGATGCTCCAGCAGTAGCTGAGAGCTTTATGCCCTGATCCACAGACAGCAGGCAGAGAAGACACTGGACCCAGCATGGACTTTTGAAACCTTGAAGCCACTCCTACTGACACACCTCCTTCAACAAGGCCACCCCTCCTAATCCTTCCCAAACAGTTCCACTAATTGGGGACCAAGCTTTCAAATATTTGAGCCTATGGGAAGCATTCTCATTCAAAACACCACAGGGTACCAAAGGGAAGTCATATGGGTAATCCCATGGCCCATTCCATTCCACACATCCACTCATCAGAGCTCAGGATAGACAATATAAGTTGCTATTCATACACTCAATCAGTTCCTATCGCATCTAAAAGTGTGAGCATGTAATCATCCCCAGCATAATTGTATTTAAAGAAACCTGATCCTTAAATTGGGTTGTGTCCAAATACTGAACTGGTCAACTTACCCAAAGAATCAGTAGCAAGTGTCAGTGACAGGTAATACAAACCCCACTGGACTTCTTATACAATGGCAGGTGTGTTAGGTACTTTTCCCACTGCTGTTAGAAAATATCTGAGAGAGCTAGCAACAGTAGAGAGGGTGCCTGAACAGTCCTACCCCAGTAATCAGATTGGTAAATACCCTAACTGCCATGATAGAGTCTTTATCCAGTAAGTGATAGAAGCAGATGCAGAGATCCACAACCAAGCACCAGGTAGAGCTCCAGGAGTCCAGTCAAAGAGAGGGAAGAGGAATTATATGAGCAAGGGGGGTCAAGATCATGGTGGGGAAATCTACAGAGACAACTAAACCAAGTTCATAGGAACTCACAAACTTTAGACCAACAGCTGTGGAACCTGCATAGGACTAGACTAGACCCTCTGCATATGGGAGACAGTTGTGTAGCTGGGTCTGTTTGAGGGGCCCTTGGCAGTGTGGTCAGGATCTATCCCTGGTGCTGAATGGGCTTTCTGGATCCCATTACCTATGGCCAGATACCTTGCTCACCCTTGATGCAGGGGGGAGGGCCTTGGTCCTGCCTCAACTGAATGTACCAGGCTTTGCTGTATCCCCATGGGAGGATTTACCCTTTTGGAGTAGGGCACAGGAGTATGTCAGGGGGGAAAGGTGGGAAGAGGGGTCGGGAGGAGGCATAAGAGGCAGATCTGTGGTTGGTATGTAAAATGAATAAAAACAATTTTAATTTAAAAAAAAAAAAAAGAAAATATCTGAGAAAGGAAACTTAAAAGGTTTATTTCAGCCCATTGTTTGAGAAGAGATATAGTCCCTTATGTCCAGGAAGTCACGCACCAGGAGCGTGGGGCAACTGGTTACACTGCATCCACAGTCAGGAAGCAGAGAGAGGTGGATGCTTGTGCTCAGTTCACTTCTGTTTCAACGTGTACTTTTTTAAATTAAAATATAATTGCATTATTTCCCCTCTTCTCTTTCCTCTTTGTACTTTCCCATGTATCCCCTTGTTCCTTCTAGAAATTGTGGCTTTTTAAATATTGTTATTTGTGTGTATGTATATGCCTAAATATATAAACACAATCTGCTCAGTCCATTTAGTGTTACACACACACACACACACACACACACACACACACACACACACACACTTACACACATATATAACCTACTAATTGGTTATCCAATACCAAATGGTCAGTCCTTAAACGATATATATGTATGTGTATGTGTGTGTGTGTGTGTGTATGTATGTATGTATTTAGATGCTGACCACTTGGTATCAGATAATCACTTAGGAGGCTCATCCCTGGAGAAGATTATCTCTCCTGCTCTTAGCATTCCTCAGTTGCCTATAATTCTTTGTCTATGTGTGGGACTCACGTTTTAGTCAGTCCAGGATCCCAGCACTCTCAGGAAGGTGCTGCTCAAACCCACACTGCTCACACTCAGAATAGGTCATTGGTGTTCAGTTAAACTTTTCTGGAAACATCCTCACACCCATATATTTGTTTCCATGGTGATTCTAAATTCAGTCAAGTTGACAATGAAGATTAGCCGTCACAGCAGGTAAGTCTGGGATGTAATAACATCTAAAAGGATTCTAAAAAAAAAAAAAAGTTTCCTACCAAAGTTCAATTTTATTTTATGTGCTAACTTTCTGAATCTTATGTAACATATAGCTTCACTACAGGTGTCTCAAAGTCTTGGAATATCTTCAAATTCAAAATTCCAATGCTTACACAGATTCCACCTCATATGGAGACCAGAATGGGGGACTTTTTTCCACCTGTTCCAGCCGGAACCATGATTCTCCTGAGACCAACGCTTCCCATGCTGAGTTCCTTGAAACATCCACTATTAACAGATGTTCCTTCAAAACAAGATTCTGCAACTTGGAAAGTTCATGCAATGCTGCCTAGGAGAGGGTCATTTCAAAGGCACAATGCTCACTAGTATGCTAAGAAAATCTGGCAGTATGGCCGGGCGGTGGTGGCACACGCCTTTAATCCCAGCACTCTGGAGGCAGAGCCAGGCGGATCTCTGTGAGTTCGAGGCCAGCCTGGGCTACCAAGTGAGTTCCAGGAAAGGCGCAAAGCTACGCAGAGAAACCCTGTCTCGGAAAAAAAAAAAAAAAGAAAGAAAATCTGGCAGTAAAGACAGCAGTTTAAGGACTAGGGTAGATCTTGGTGATGTAGTGTTTGCCTAGCATATATGAGAACCTCAGTTTAATCCCCAGAAACACACACACACACACACACACACACACACACACACACACACACACACACACGCACCACACAAATCAAATGCTCAATCAATCACTCTGCCACAAGGCCCCAGACACTCCATTTCTATAAACCTGTGGGTAATTATGATATTGCTGATATAACAGCCATTTTTTGAAGAATAAGATGCTAGGAATTCTCAAACACCTTGTTCCCTCTCTTAGTCTGTTTCTCTCACAAATATACAGAACATTTGTCTCCAGTGGCTAAGAATAAGGTTGGAAGTTAGAGGAAGAAATGGGCCACTTAATGCTGGCCTCTAGCCTGAGTTGATTGTTCCAAGTCAGTTGCAGAGGAGAGAAAGCTCAGGGGAGTTCCATCCACTAGCTCCAGTGGTGGCACTTTTAATTAGCATCTTCTTGCTTTTGATGTGTGAGGTCCCTTCAGTAATCCCAGAGAGAAAGCTGAGCCTGACAGGTAGAATTCATGCATCTCTGCATCTCTCATTCATCAGGCATATTGCCATGAACGAAATATCACTGATGCCCATTGCACTGTGCTTTCTGGATGCTGGCTCATGATTTGCACAGGCCATTTTTTAGCAGAAGGCTAAGGTGTAGGAAGCAGAGTAGTGCGTGTAAACGAGTTGTCTTCCAGCTGACTCAGTGACAGCAGACACTTCCTCTCACGCTTCCTCAGGCTGTGGCTTTACATATGGCAGCTTAGACCCCATGGCATCAAAACTGCAGCTTGAAATCTGCTACGTATTTTTTTCTCACTGGGAAACAAAGAAGCATATGCCAGATCTGCACATAAGCAACAGGTAGCCAAGACCCTCCATCAGCCAGGTTAGAGCTGGAAAGCAATGTAGGCTGGGAACCCTGTGACACAGCTCAGAGTAAAAATGACCTCCTGGGATATGTGAATGCAACTGGAAAACTGGGGCTTTGGTCAATAACCAAATGCTGAAGGAAAAGTGTGCATATTCTAGGAATTAAGCTACTGAAACAGACAGCTTTTTCACAGTTCAGTCCCGCCCGGCAGGTAGAGAATGGTCCCTTACAAGGTTAAATAATTTTTTGATATTAGATGACAATGAAAGTAAGTTCAGTGAGGGAAGAAGGAGGAAGATGGGGCAGGGGACACCTCCAACTTCCTTATAGTATTTGAAGCCCAGATTTCTAAAGCAGGTCTTGAGAATTCTGATGTATTATCCAAGACAGTAGGCAAACTGTCCTAGCCAGGACCAGCATTCCAGAAGAGCATTTGTGTTCTCCTACATGCTGATTTCCATCAGAAAAGTAAAAGTGACTTTCTGAGTGTATGACTGACGTTTTGATGCACATCATACTTTGGGGGGGGGGGTAGCATGAATTCTGGGACTCCTCACAGAAAGATATTTCAGATGAATGAGAGATTGGCAATAATTTGAGATTCTACAACCTAAAAGTTTTGCTTAACATAAAAGCTAATCTTTAACCAGCATAGACATCAGCTATAAGGTAGCCAAGCAGCCACGTGGCTTAGAGAGGAGCTCTAGAGACTACATAAAGATGACCAAAGTACGAGAAAAAGCATACGTCAGCAGCCAATAAAAAGGCAGAAGAGAAGAAAGAGTAAAAAATCACACCTTTCTGAATCATGGAAGAGAAAGATGGGCAGACCCAACAGAACTGCATGGCCACCCTGGAATAACTGCCCAAGGTTATACTTTATAGTAATGACTGGCCTAGAATTTGCTGTGTGGCCCAGACTGGCCTCAGACTCATGGCAATCCTCCTGCTGCAGTCTCCCGGTGCTGGGATTAAGAGTATGAACCACCCACCATGCCTGATTTAGAGAAACTTGTAGCAAGCCTATGTATACCTGTGGTTTCTGTTGCCAGAAAAATAGGTCTTTAAATGTTTTCAGAGTTTTATATTTGAACAGCTTTAACACTTTCACAGCTATGACATTTTCCTGGACAATAATGTATAAAGTAGGCAGCATAGATCATAAAATTACCTGTTTAAGATGCTATGAAAAATAATCTTTCAAAATGAGATATTACTTTTATATTAATTCATGTAAATAATTCAATAGAGCCAGTGTGTTACCTGAAGATAAAGAAATCAGATTTCAATATATACTTTTCTATGTCTCTGTGTGTGTTTGCCTGCATTCAGTTGTGTGTCCACAGTCTTGTGTGTATGCATTTGCATGAAGTTATCTTACCAAGTTGAGTTCTTATGTATATTGAGATAACTTTGTTGTTTTTTTTTTCTTCCACATTAAAATTTGAGCAGGCTTTTTTTTTTTTTTTTTTTTTTTTTAATGGAGTAAATATCTTTTTCTCTATTTCTCCTGGGAGCACAGTTTAAGGCTCAAGATGTTACATAACAAGACACATGTAAACAGGCTTTAAAAGTGAAAGAGGACACCATCACAGGGGAGGACCTCGGGACCCAAAGTATAACCTGGTGATGAGCACTCTGGGCGTTCACTGTAGCATGCTTGTTTTATTTTTCATATATAGGTCAGACTTGGAGCTGCAAAGTCAGGATCCCTGGAACACCAATAGGCACAGACAAAAACTAGAAGCTTAAACAAAAGTCTGCTTTCTCTAGCAAAGGCCTAGGAAAGGGACAGCAGTCACTGCTCTATTTTTTCCAAACACCATAGAGAAAGCTTAGCCTCACTCTGACTCCTAGAAGGAAGCTTCCAGCCTCACCCCTCACCAGGATCGTGTGAGGTAGAGTGGTGAGCTAATAACAATTTCATTTGCTCGGAGAAAAAACAAAAACAACAAAAACAAGCCGGGCGTTGGTGGCACACGCCTTTAATCCCAGCACTCGGGAGGCAGAGCCAGGCGGATCTCTGTGAGTTCGAGGCCAGCCTGGGCTACCAAGTGAGCTCCAGGAAAGGCGCAAAGCTACACAGAGAAACCCTGTCTCAAAAAACCAAAAAAAAAAAAAAAAACAACAAAAACAAAAGCCTGTTATATTTTATTCCACATCCCCACTGTATCCTTTCCACTTTAAACTCTTAATTTGTATCCTTTTATAGTGCATGTCCTTTACTGTGGTGGTTTGGATGAGAATGGTCCCCATAGACTCATGTTTTTGAATGCTTGGTCCCCAGCTGATAGAGTAGTTTGGAAAAGATTAGGAGGTGTGGCCTTATTGGAGGAAGTGTGTCATTGGGGAGTGACTTTGAGGTTTCAAAAGCCTAAGTCATTCCCCATTCCTAGTTAGTGTTCTCTCTCTCTCTCTCTCTCTCTCTCTCTCTCTCTCTCTCTCTCTCTCTCTCTCTCTCATCTCCCCCCTTCTCTCTCTCCTAGTGCTTTGTGGCACAACGGGAGCTCTTAGTTACTTCTCCAGCACCCACTCCCATGCTCCCTGCCAAGATGATCACAGCCTAACCCTCTGAAACTGGAGGCAGGCCCCCAATTAAATGCTTTCCTTTATTAGTTGCCTTAGCCACGGTGGGTTTTTTTTTTTTTTACAACAATAGAAAAGTATCTAAGACACTTGCTAAATGAGTGTGCCTATTGTTTTTTTTTTTTTACTAGTTTATTTTCTTGTAGCCTTCATTTTAAAGATTTGCTATTCATACACCACCAAACAAGTATTGGAGAATTATTACTTTTGTCCTGAAAGCACTTACCTTTACCGGAGAGTTTAGATTGCCAGATCTTCTTCTGTTGTTAATTAGCATCCTTTGTTTCAGCCTGAAGAGAAGCCTCTGATATAAGAGCTCTCTGGTGGTGATGAGCTCTCTCGCCCATTGTTGGCCTGGGGGACACCTAATCTCTCCGTGTCTGCAGGACAGCTTTGCTGGGCATGGTATTTGGGGGCTACTTTTTTTTTCCTTTAGAACTTTGACTTTGTTATTCCCCTTTCACCTGACTTTCTAAGGCTCCTGCTGGGAAATCTGCTTTCAACACATTGCAGCTCCCTTACATGCCATTCACTTTTCTCTTTCTGATTACAGGAGCCTGTGTTTCCTATTGACTTCAGACAGTTTGATTATAACTTGGAGTATTTTTACTCCTATTGAATCTAACTGGAGACTTTTAAACTTTTCATGCCTGGACGTTTATATTTTTCTCTTTGGTTTGAAAATTTTCTGCTACTATTTCTCTTTTTAAATTTTTTAATTAAAAATGTGTTTTAAATTTTATTTAAAAAAAAAAAACAACAACACCAACACAGCCTGACCCAGGGCCATTAAGACTGAACAGGAGAAAGAGACCCATACACCTACCCAGGAAGGCCTACCCTGGGAAGGAGGAGAAAACACAGGCCTGCCCAACACCCCCAGGTGCCCCAAGTTAGGGAACTGTTATAATGATCACATATATGGTGGGGTATGGAAGAAAGAGAGCAACAGAATGCTTCATGTCCTTTGGAGAGAGGCAGATCTGAAGAGATGAAAGTGGTGAGGAGCAGGCTGGTGTGGGTGGCTTGCTTGCCACCTGGGGCCATAGTGATGTCTGAACCTGGACTGCTGCCAAGGCCTATATCTGTGTGCCACGGCCATGGTCTGTGTTAATGTCATGGCTCCTATTACTACCCAAGGCCAGAGGATAAGACTGCACAGAGTTGCCCCACCCCACTCTGGCTGCAACACTAGGGAGAATTGGTCCTGCCCCTCACAGCTGCAGCACTCCACTGAGGGTTCCTACACCTCTCCTGGGCAGCACAATAGAGCTGGCCTTGTTGGCAGTAGCCCAAGCTAGCTGACCCTGAGGGCATGAGAGTAGGAGAGCTGGTCCTGCCCCCCCTCATCTGCCATGTGGTGGTGTGGGTGAAGGAAAGATGCCCTCCGCCCCTCGCTCTCTGTGAAAGGTGGGAGAGCTGGCCCTGTACCTAACCTGGGCAGCACAGTAGAGCTGACCCTGTTGTCGGAGGGTACAGGTGAGCCAGCCCTGAGAATGTGAGCATGAGAGATCTGGCCCTGCGCCTCATCTGCCATACAGTGGCATGGGCGAGGGGAGATGCCCCTCTGATCCACCCCATTCCTGCCACCCACCACCACCTGTGGCAGGTGGGAGAGCTGGTCACGGGGTCATGAGAGTAAGAGGGCTTCCCTGCCCATCACCAGCTGCAGCGCTCGTCAGAGTAGCCCCTGCAGCTCGCCTGGGCAACACAGTAGAGCGGGCCTTGATGGTGCAGGTGTGGGTGAGCTGGTCCTGAGGGCAAGAAAGCAAGAGAACTGGCCACACTCCCTTGCTCCTTTCTGCATAAGGTGAACTAGCCTGGACAGGGCTGGAGAGCTCACCCTGGTGGTGGAAATGAGGGAGAGCTGGTGGGAGAACCAAGCCTGCAACCACCCAGGCCCAGAACCAGGACTGTGAGTCAGCCCACCCCAACACCCACCCCATCTATGATCTGCTGAAACATGTGAAGGGGCCCATCCTGCAGACCCAAAACTGCAGGATTTCCATGACACAGGACAACAACGGGGTATCCAAGAGGAGTCCCAGTGAGGGCCCAGTATCGATAGTGTAGAGGATGCCAGGGGCCTCAAACCAGACCAATGAATGACTCTTTGCAACGAACATAACTCTTTGCAATGAACATTTGCAAGTAAAGATAATACGGACTAGAGACAGGGTGACGCTAATTTTTTCTTTTTCTTTTTTCTCTTTCGCTTAAATTTTATTTTATTTTATTTTGCAGTGGGGTTGCTAGGACAAAGGGTGGATACAAAGGGAAGGGGAGGAGATGAATGAGATCAGATTCATGATGTGAAAGCCACAAAGAATAAATAAAAAGAAAAAAACACTGTAAATTTAAAAAAAAAATCACACACTGAAATTAACCAGACCCAAAGACTGTACAACTCAATGGACTTCAATGTGCTTAAAAATAGCCATCTGGAACAGAAACTGTGTTATTTCTTTAGATAAGCATTCTATCTCTTTATCATTCTCTTACCTTGCTTGAACTCATAGGAGTCACACATTTGCCTTATTTTTTATAGAATATCTTTTTCTAGCTTTTTGACAATTTCATACATGTAAACCATGCTTCTTGATCATATACATCCCCAATCTCTCCACCTAGGGACCCCTAATGTGTTCTCCTCCCTGTTCCTGTCCTTTCCTTGTGTTGTTAATAGCCAGCTGAGTCCAATCAGTGCTGCCTGTTGGAAAGGCTGCTTGCTGACTTTGTTGACTTGAATCTGTGCAGGCAATCATGGCTGCAGTGAGCTCTTGAGTACAACAGTCATATCATGGTCAGAAGACAGAATTCCACAGCAGTCCTCCTCAGCTCCAGCTCTTAGATTCTCTCTGTCCCTCTTTTGAGACGGTCCTTGAGACTTGGAGATGGGGAATGATATAGATGCCCCACTTAAGGCTCAGCACTCAACGGGCACTTGTAATAGTATAACCAATTGTGTTTCTCCACATTAATTGTTGACCACTTGAGATAGACACATCTCCAGCTAATGTTGAGGGCATCACTAAACTATAGGCATAAAAATAAACTTAGAAGGCAGCTTGACAAACATGGTTTAACACAACAGCAGTAGGACGTTCCTGTCCTGAGCCTGTGACCTCCAAGGTCATGGGCTTTTGACCAGGTTTATTACAGCACCAAGCCTGAATTCTCTCCTGTGCAGCAGCCTCCAATTCAAACATTTGCTTTCTTGATGCTGCTCTGTAAGTTGTATAAGCCTTCTTCACGCCTTGTTATTTATTTTTCTCTTGTCTCGTCAACTTCAAAGTTTCCTTAGCTCGATCAAGTCTGCTAAGGAACTTTCTATTGCATTATTCATTTCATTCATTTTTTTCAGCTACAGACTTCTGGGAGGTGTATATTATATTTCAATCCCTTTGTTAGGCTTCCTATATTGGTCACTTAATACTTTACTTATAAATTTGAACATTTCTCTGTTTTCTTGAAGTTCACTGAAGTGCCTTTAAAAAGTAATTTAATTTCTTTCTCAGGCTGTTCATACAGTTCCATTGCTTTATTGTCTAACTGGAAGTTTATTTTATCCTTTTGGAGATGTCATGTTTACTTGATTTTTCTTGTTCCTCATGGCTATGCATTGATTTCTACACTTAGGTGAGTAAAGAGGTATTTATTCTAGTTCCCAAAGACTGGGTTTGTCTTTTTTTCCTTAATTTTTTTTTTAATTAAGAGATTTTCTATTCATTTTACATATCAAACACAGATTCTTCTGTCTTCCCTCCTCTCATCCTCCAGCCTTCTCCCACAACCCACCCCTCATTCCCACCTCCTCTAAGGCAAGGTCTCCCATGGAGAGTCAGCAGAGCCTGGTACATTCAGTTAAGGCAGGTCCAAGCCCCTCCTCCCTGCACCAAGGCTGCACAGAGTGTCTCACCATAGACACTGGGCTCCAAAAAGCTGGCTCATGCACTAGGGACAGGTCTGATCCCACTGCCTGGGGGCCCCCTACACAGTTCAAGCTAAACAACTGTCTCACTTATCCAAAGGGCCTAGTCCAATATCATGGGGGCTCCTCATCTATTGGTCCATAGTTCATGTGTTTCCACTAGTTTGGCTGGTTGTCTCTGTACTTTTTCCAATCATGGTTTCGATATCTCTCTCTTGTTCATAGAATCCCTCCTCTCTCTCATCGATTGGACTCCTAGAGCTCTGCCTGGGACCCAGCCGTGGATCTCTGCATCTACTTGCATCAATCCCTAGATGAGGGTTCTGTGATGACAATTAGGGTATTCAGCCATCTGATCACCAGAGTAGGTCAGCTCAGACACCCTCTCGACCATTGCCAGTAGTCTATGGTTGAGTCATCTTTGTGGATTCCTGGGAACCTCCCTAGCACTCTGCTTCTCCCTATTTCTGTGGTGCCTTCATTTATCATGGTATCTCTTTCCTTGTTCTCCCACTCTGTTCCCATTCCAGCTCGAACCTAAAAATTAGGTGTTCATATGTGTGTGGATTAATGCCAGGGTCTTCAATTTGATTCCACTGGTCCACATGTCAGTTTTTATGCCAATACCAAGCTGTTTTTATTACTGTTGGGTTTGTCTTTTAAAAAAGAGTTCTTCAATAGTAAGCTTGCCCAGATACTCTGGAAAGTCTATTTAGCATAATCTCAAAGCATTGAGTCTGTTGAGTACTTGAAGAGGCCAGAAACCCCAAGTCACTGGGGCTGACATGGATCTGAAGGACCCTAAGTCCAGGGATACAGTGGCCCACCTGCTGCTGAAGGGTTTCTAGAACCCAGGGTTCCTGAAGTCAGCCCAGCAGAAATGCAAGCCAGAGACTGAGTCCACCATGGAAATAGAAAGCTTGGACCTTCGTGGTTTCCTCTTTACCTGGATCAGGTCTAGAAGCTCAGTCTGAAGACATTGTCCTGAACCTGAGGCTCTGGTTACCTACTCAGTGTTAGGTCTCAAAATAGCTGGTCCAGTGTTGGGGTCCATGGCAAAGTCCTCCTCTCCCCCGTTCTTTCTATATTTGCACCTAATATACTGACTTAAATAGTCTCTCTCTATTCTTCTGCCTGGGGTTGGGGAGGACATACAATGAACTAAGCCTGCAATCTTTAATAAGAAGAGTAGAGTATGAAATCCCAGCAAAGAAGTATATTCTCTGGGACTCGAGTGCATCTGGTTGCAGGGAAGGCAACACATAAAACTCAGAAAGCAGAGTTAAAAGCACATATAAAAAAGAGGTCTGTGGTTACAAAGAAGTAGCTTAGCAGGTCAAAACAAGGTCATGTGTGTTTCTGGCATAGGGGCACCTAGTTTCTTTTCACAGGCTCATCAGATGTGCAGAACTGATCCCACAACTTCTGAGTTTCAAGGCAACCAGAGTCCTTTTTCAGTGCAAACACTCCAAGGAGCAGTGGATTACACTCGGCCCACAAAATATTTGCCTTCCCTCCTTGACTTAAGAGATGACCATTTCCAGGTTAGAACAAGAGAAAGAGGTATATAATGTATAGTATTGCTTTGTGTTCGATCCTATTTAAAACAAAACAAAACAAAACAAAAACTTCAGGTGGCTACAAATGCTATCTTTGTCAGCATTTATCTAACATAGAACTGACAGTCTTATCTTGGTTGGGATGCTCTCCTCTCTGGGGAAGAACAAGATGAAAGAAATAAAGCCTGAAATTTAAAAAAAAAAATCTCAACAATGGTACCTGAGTCAACAAAAATAGAGAGGGGATCCCGGTGGAAAGAAAACGACAACCAGACTGTCTTCCAACACCTCCTGACCTTTAGCAAAGAGTATTTCCTTTGTGAAACCAAGAGGAGGGAGAAATCTGCCCCTATTGTCTTCCTGTCCGACCCATGAAGCCTCACAGCAGAGGCACCAGGAGTCCTTGACCACACATGTTCTCCAAAGAAAGAATAGACAGCTCCCATATGGCTTCCAGACAGTGGAGACTCCAAACTCATCGAGACCTTAGCTTTGACCTTCACATCAGCTCTCCATGGAGGCAGGAGCGCTCCTTGGAGAGGCATCCTGAAATGGAAGCTTTAACCCAGAAGGCTGGAACTGAACTTCTCTTTGTTTTAGGTTCCAGTTCCTCCTCACCAAAATGCTGATTTGCAAGCTAACCAACCACTAAAAAGGGGACTAACCTGTCATCCTTAACAACCCCATCTGACAGCATGGGGAACCATCCTTCCTTTCATTGTTTTCTGCTTTTAGCATCTCGCTCCTGAGTGTTGCTATAAGGGCTGTCTGCTGATGTAGTATTAAGACAGTAAATAAAATGACTTATAGATCATAAAATCTAACAGTCATCAAGGGAACATTTCCAATATAAAGAAATATGTTTATTACACCTCTCCTTCTGACCTAAGCATTTATATAGTTACCTCAGGCCCAGACTTCCCACTACTTTAAGCCAATCAGATTGGCTTCCTTAACCCAATTTTTCCAACACTGGAAATATTGTTTTCCATTATGTGAGATTTCCTTCACTCCAGCAGATAGTTATCTAAATATGCAAACCATGGCGCCTTGTGGCATTCTGTTATACATGAGTGTGTACACACACACACACACACATACACCCATACATGTGCAATGCATGTACACATATATACACACATACCGCCTTTATCTTATCTAGGTCTTCCTTCTTCTCATACCCCACCTCCAGATGATAAAACCAGCATCCATTCAGGTTGAGCGAGGAAAGTTTTTAGATGGTGAGAGTGGACAAGGAGAGTACATAGAAAAACTTTCAAGAAGAGGAAAGATCTAGTCTAAAAATAGACTATTTTAAAAGACAAACATGCTGTTAGGATTCATACCTGCTAGTCTAACTTCTCACCACACTGTACTACAAGATTTTCTGTCTCTTCCTTTACCCTTGAGAGTAATTTCTAAAAAGCCCCACTCTGTTCTCAGAATCCACTGCCTTCCATATGCTGTTCTCTGGGAAAGGGTAAGAAAAAAATCTAATCACACATGCTCTGTGCTAGGCTGGAGTACTCCACACTTTCTGCTCTCGCTGACACATCCTTTATCCTTCTCTCTGTACTCAAAGCCTCTGTGAAATATGCACCAACCCTGGAAGACTTGAGGAGCTCCCATCCTAAAGTCTTTCCGGCTCTCTCGTGTCCAAAAGGACAGCTCCAACTAGTATACCAGAAGCCTGTCCACCCGTCTGCCTTCCTGCTGCTCTGTAATCTCCTGGAGGTCAGACACTCTGGCTTCCTCTCTTCCTTCTTCTAGCAACTCACCCATAGCCAAACACTTATGATATCGCTATGTGATAGATTCTGCTGCATAGACGAAGCTCCAAAATGATAGACTATCCCCATAGAAGCATGTACCTTAGACTGTCAAGGCTGGGAAGAACCACATATTTAGAATACTCCATGACTTCTTTTCTTTTTTTCTAAGATATGTTTTATTCTAAACTATGTATGTGTATATATCTGTGTAGGTATGTGAAGGTGAGAGCAGGTGCCCACAGAGGCCAGAAGAGGGCATCAGATCCTGTGGACCTGGAGTTCCAGGTAATTGTGAGCTGCCCAAGGTGGGTGCTTGGAGCCAAGCTCTGTCCTCTATAGGTGTAGTGTACACTGTTAACCACTGAGCTATCTCTCCAGGTTGTTAATACCGTTTTGAAGATAAGGCTGACACAAGGTGGTTGACTTAAATCTCTACAATCCTTCTTCCACAGAACTGTATATTCCTATTCACTCACAGTGGTGGAAAAGTATGCACACATGCAGTACACCAGGCCCAGCAGGCACTGTGGGAGTAAAAGACAATGATGCTTCCTCCTGCGCTTTACAATGTAGAGGAAATACAGCAAATCCATGGATAAGTAGACAGGACAGGGACAGGGTGAGGTTATTCAAGTCAGGGCTCAATTTTGCTTTTATTCTAAGTTTATACTTTGTTAGTCAATGACTTTGAGTCTTGTTATTCATTTTAAGTTTTGCACTAAATTGCATGATTTGACATGATTCCTGGAATTTGAAAAACACTTTGCATATTTTGTTGCTAAAACAAGTGCCTCACTCACCTCAAATGAGTCTCAGACCTTAACTGAAAATTCAAGTGAGGGAGGATCAAATGACCAAGTCTCTATGACACACACCTTCACATACATTTTGTGAAACACAGTCTTGCCAACGCATTCTTTAATCCCTGAAATAATTCACACTCCCCAATGAGAAAGCCATCTCTTAAAATGTGCCAGTCTACTAGATGCTTTTTGTATTTCTTTATTAATTATGCCAAGTTTCATTTTTAAGTAAAGTCTCGTGTTTGCAGGTTGCATAGATGACCAACTCCTAAGATTTACGACATGAGAAGGGTGCTCTGGGGTAGGGCACATCTGTCAAGCATGAGTTCTGCTTGCATATTATTACCAGTGCTGTTCTTCTGAAGTGGCCCAGAAACTGTGTCATTATTGATAATGATAGCAACATTGGAATAAATTCAAGGAATACAAAGTGAGAAAATGAAACCATGTAAAGGGGCCAAGTGACCACTGCAAGTAGTCAGTTACCAAGACTGCTGAGAAGACAGCAAATTTGCAGGTCATATGGTTAGTGGCTTAAACACCTTCCCTTGACACACTAAAGTGGCCCACAGGTACCCTCTGACTTCAAGGTGGCCCTTTGACCCAGTAGTTAGAATTACAGGCTCAGAGTGAGATTTATAGATCCCGTGTTGGTATCACCAGTGACCTGCAGAATTACCTGTGCAACCAGCTTGACCTTTCTACGTGTCAATCAAAGAGCTATGTGGCTGCTACACTTCCAGCTTGTCAGAAGCTGGATGCTTTCAGGAAACAAATAAACAAGGCAAGACTTTTTTTCTAAAGGACTGGCAAGTGCCGGGTTGCAGTACTCAAGACAATCTCAATTAGTGGGTGGGAGTAACAGATAGCAACGAAGGGTCCTGTTGCATGAAGACTGCCCAGCACGTGTTTCCAAAGCAGCTTACCACAGCCTGCCCACATCAGCTCTAAAACAGCTAAAGGGCTGCGGGGAAGATGGCGCAGTGGGTAAGGGCACTTGCTGTGGAGGCATGAGGACCTGAGTTTAAATCCCAAGCACTCATGAAAATAAACAAAAATAATGCAAAAAAAAGACTTATTTATGTTAATATAATGTGTTAAGGCTGACCTCATCCTAGTGTTAAACTTCATGGAATATTGGCATTGCTTTTTTTTCCCCAATACAACACACCTGCCTGGATTAAAATGCCAGCAAGCCACTGACTGACCAGCTAGTAGATGTAGATGAGTCAGCCACCTGAGCCAGGTTTGTCCCGTGGGCTTTTTCTGAGCATCAAGAGAACACATAGGAGCCTCTAATATAACATTGGGTGTGTAGGAAACACACTAAATATAAGCAGGGAGGGGGAAGAAAATGGTCAAAGTGAAAAGAGCTTCTGACTCACTTTAATGCTGTTCCCAACACCTAGAACAATATCCAGGATGCAGCAGGCATGGACAGATGTTTGGATGGATAATGAGTGTTACGCATGCCAAGTACTGTACCAAATAGATGAATGGAGGTGTGGAATAAAGACAGCAATAAAAAGACATTATCCCAGCCCATGGGGACCAAGCTATTTCTTAGGGCCCATAAATTTATATGTAATTTTTACCTCTAGCCACTGTTTCCATACAAAACACCCAGTGAGTATACACTCCACTCTGTTCACTGAGAGGATTCCCTGTCAGTGTCTCTCAAAGTCAACCTGGAGATTGTATTGCAAATCCCCACATAGCATGTCCACCTATGCATAAACTTAATTTGGCTTTTATTTCTCCTCCTTCATCTGATCTTCAGAAGGACAGTACATAGGCTAAGAATCTAGCTCAGCTGGTAGGTTAGAATTAGTGTGCACAAAGCCCTAGGTTTGATCTACAACACTGCATCAACTCAGGAACAATACATGCCTATAATCCCAGCAATTGAGAAATAGAAGCAATAAGATCAGTTCAAGCTTATCCTCAGCTATATTATCAGTTTTGAGAGCAGCCTGGACTATATGAGACCCTGTCTCAAAAATGAAGTGGATAGTACATCTAGCCGAAGTTGCAAGGTCAGGGATGGGGCTATTGCAATAGTAAGGGACGACAAAAATTTCTAGACTACTTGTTTACGTACCTGGCTTGTACCTTTGGAATATACAGTCTACTGGTGAATTGTCATGGGCTGTTGGAGCCCACTGGGAAGTTGGCTCTGGAATCAGAATTGTCTTCTCATTTTAGACCCAAGCATGTTTGTTTCAAAGTGTGTTTCAAGGCCTCCTGTTTAGAGGTGGGCTGCCCTTCCCTGATGACCAGATGGCCTAGGTCTCCTCAGAGAGCATTGGAATTCAGTGCATTTGTCAAATCACTGGTCACATGTCACATTCATGAAATCATGTTAATCTAGTAAATACCATGTCTGGAACAGGAGTGATGGGTTTGGGAAGGGCTTTTTCTTCTCTTCCAGGGCACATTAGGTTTCCCAACTGGACAGACTGGAGAGTTTATAGACAAGATATTGACAAAACCACTCCAGAATCATGTAGAAACTTAAAGGCAGCTGTGATAGTAGCCATGCCCTTCATTGTCCTGCAGTGAAATACTGTCTTTGATTTACTCTACTTTGAATTGAGGAAGGACTGGAATTACAATTGCAGAGCTTCCTGTTAGCTTTCATCACCATGACAACCTTGAGCATAGTTTACATTAAAGGTGAGGGAAAATGACCTCCAGGAGTTATTGTTGTAGTAATGGAGCTGCTACAAACTGGACTTTGGACAGGACTCTAGTCTCTGAACTCTATACACCTCCACTCTCAATCTCCAGGTATCCATCTAAGTACCAGGTCCCCAGATACCAATGGCAAGTTGAGTCCTTTATCCAACCATATTTTGAGCTTCTCCTGTCTCCAGCATGCTGCTACCAGAGTGAATGCTCAGGAGACTCATGAGGGAAGCCTTAGAAACACCTTTGTTGTGTGCATTTCCAGAGTATCTCGGAGTCCTTTCTCCTGAGGAACTAGCTCCTCTTTAATCAGTGGATTCTAGCTTTTCAAAAACTAGGTCAGGACTGGAAACTGATCAAATGATCAAGGCTCTTTTGGAACAACCTTCCACAGCTTCCTGAGGTTTCTTTTCATTGGACCCTTTTGACTGACTGAAACACCTCACTGCAGACCGCAGCACAGACCCTGTGTTGAATTAAGCATATCCCAGCTCTCGGTGGGTCAGAACCTCTGTGTTGCCGATCTGACCTTGCCACTCATTCTGATCATTGCATCCACCTGGCTGCTGTCATTTCCCGGCTCTGTCCCTCCTGTTGCTGCCAGAGAACCTGCTTTTGCAATAGCATCCCCTGCCCCTCATATGGTTTGGAAGAGAGCTGGGGCTAAGAATTCCACTGGGGGCTGGAGAGATGGCTCAGCCATTAAAGGCTAGGCTCACAACCAAAAATATAAGAATTCCACTGGGAATGCAGGAGACTTGAGGTTTTTTTTTTTTGTTTTGTTTTTGTTTTTTTAATGAAAAAGTCATTAGCATCCTCTGTTTTATCTTCCCAGTCCCTTCCCCCCCGGACCACCCCCCCTATCACACAGCTTCCCAGAAGAGATTGAGATGAATCTGCTGAAGAAGATCAGGAGAAACTGTGAAACAAGAGAGTCTAAAAAGCTTGAAGCTACAACTATAAACCATGGTGAGCATGACTGAGAAATCCACCTTAAGGGTCTCTAGCCATTCACTCATAAAGGTCAAGGGGTAAGTATGGTTAAAGTCTCTTGGATGCCAGGCATGAGCTAGAGGGAAAACAAAGAGAAGCAACCTATAGTATTCCTTCTTTAGTAGTAGCTAACAGCACTGTCTGGATGGTGAGAAGCTGTCAGGAAACCAGGGTCTGAACCATGCCTTTCGCTGGGAATGATGGTAGAGATTCAAAACAACAGCAATTCTGTGTGTGTGTGTGTGTGTGTGTGTGTGTGTGTGTGTGTGTGTGTGTGTGTGTGTGTTAAGTATCCTTGCTTTGCAAGAAACACAGTAAAATCGCACATCTGGATATGGAATGGACACCAAAGAAGATGCCACTAACTCCCACGGAAACAAGTCAGTTCTGACTGTTCACTAAGCTCCAAGTGGAGGTCAGGTCTAAATACTTGTCAGAGTTGAAAGAACAGACCCATACAAATCTACTCTTTGACCTTTCTACTCTTGGAGAAAGCAAACTTCTACCCACTAACATCCAATAGCTGGAGTCCTATGAGTTAAGCTAACAAAAAAGCAATTTAAAAGGGAAAAAAAGCATACAATTTTGTCAATATTTATGTGGACGACAGTTCAAAGAATAAAGGTGAAACGCAAGCATACTTTGGGGTTTGTATATCCTTTTATTATAAGGGAAGCTATGCGGGCTTCAAAGGAAGGTAAATTATAGGGTGATGGCTGAGAATACATGGTGGAAACTAAGAGGGTGGAAGTTACTCTGGTAAAGTCTGCTTATACAAAGTTACCTTGCTTCCAGTGTCTCATCTTCAATGGCATTCTCTTCCTCCTGGAATAAGAGGCATGTTCCTCAAGACAAACTGTGTGCTCAGCCTTTAGACAGATAATAGGAAGGCAGAGAACTCTTTTCACATTTGTTGATTCTTGATTGCCTTTGGCTTAAAATAACTTGGCATCAACCTCGTATTTTTTTTAATTAAGAAATTTTCTACTCACTTCTCATGCTATCCACAGACCCCCTCCTCCCTCCTCCCACCCTCCCAGCCCTCTTTCCCAAGCCACCCCGCATCCCCATATCCCCCAAGTCGAGTTCTCCTATGGGGAGTCAGCAGAGCCCAGCTCACTGAGCCTAGGCAGGTCCAATCCCCTTCAAACTGCACCAAGGCTGTGCAAGGTGTCAGATGGAGGCAGATACAGAGATCCACGGCCAGGCACCAGGCTGAGTTCCGAGAATCCAGTTGATGAGAGAGAGGAGAGATACTGCAAGTGAGGGATGTTGAGATCATGATGGGAGAATGTGCAGAGATGATGAACCACACTGGTGGAAACCTAGTATATTTTGGATGGACACATTCTAAGCCCCTTCACTCTCTCCCCTCCCATCTACCTCATCTCTCCTAGACTGAATAGTTTAAGGATCAAATGGAGACTAAGAAAATAAGTGCAAAGTGGAGATTGAGAAACCTCCCCAGACCCAAAATGGGGGGGGGCGGAGCAAAACATATTAATCATGAACAGACTTTTGGGGATGTGAAAAATCTGCCAGGCTCTTTGCGATCTGAGAGCATGAAGGCAGCCTATAAGAATCTGCTTGATCTTGCCAGGCACCTGGAAGGAACTGCTGGCATTGTGAGACTGTTCCCATGTACAACTTTGTGCACTGTGGCCACTTTAACCAAAAGAGAGTTGAGGGTATGAGAGTGGGCAAAACAGAGTTGTTTGTGGATTGTGTTCTATGAGTCCCACCTGCATGGCATATCAATTACTGCTTTCACTTTTTTTCTTAAAATTAATTTTAGAGCAATTACATTTTGTAGCTATCATCTTTAGCTCACTAGAGCTATCCTTGTTTATCTTGTGGGAGTGGAGAATATTAATATTTGGGAAGTGTTTATTGATTTCTTCTTCTATGCCTTGGGATGGATTTGGAGTATATGAGATTTCTATTGTCTGTTTTGTTTTGCTTTCCTTACAGCTGCTCTTAAAAGTACAAATGCTACTGAATTATATAGTTTATACAACTCAGGGCTCTGGGTTTATTAACCATCTGACACTGGGAAAAATCATTTTGAAATATTTCTCTGGCTTTTCCATGGGCTTTCTAGTCCAGGGAGAGAAATCTCTGAACTTCTCAATTCTCTCTTCTAATGTACAGGGAACATAGGCAGGATGGTTTGGGGAAAACTTGACATATGTCATATGTCATAATAAAATTAATTCTTTACAGAAAAACTCATATAGTAACAGTTAAATAAAGCCATTAAACCAGTTCCTTCTTTGAGAACAGGAATGGAGAAAGCTAAAGGGAGGGGAGTGTGATCTAGATCTCTCCAGGACAACTGGATTTCATTACCACTGTTCTCCCAGAGTCAATTAGTAAAGAAATGGACAGCTTAATAATATTTTCTTTAAATCCAAAGCACACTGACAATGCCCATGACATAAGAGATGCTCAATACCCATTTGTTAAATAAACATCAGCTACAATATATAATCCAGGTACTGAGATACCAGTAAAAAATACCAGTGTGCTGGCCACCAGCTATCAACACAGTGCTGAGAGCTGTGTAGACATGTGGAGCAGAAGCAGACAGTTAAAGTAATAGCCTAGATCTTCACATCTCCCTAATACATCACATTATGGTTTTCATAACACATCATTGCATAAAATTATCTTGTTCAATTTATTTTCAGTACAGTTTGAAATGTTTGTGTTATAAATACCTACATTAGCTGAGTATTCACACATAGACAACCAGCTCAGTGATTAGCATCACTCTTTGCTCCCCTACTCTCATCCTTTCGGATATGTCTAGGTTTTTTATTCAGATCCAGCCATGTTAAGCATCTAAGAATACTCTACTTTGTTGGCCAGTCTGTTTGACCTCCTAGTTTTAGGCCAGAGTAGCTGGAAACCTGAGTGTACTGAGTTACAGGGAGAGATTCATGTGGAAGGGGAATTGGGATGGGGCATGGAAGTTGCTGGACAAAAAGGCAGTGTCCTTGAGTTAGAGGATGGGTAGTGGGCCCCAGGGCAGCACCCACACTTCTTCAGGACACATTATTGCCTTCTCCTAGAATAGAATGAGAGGGTGGAGATGTAACCTCCTTGGATGGAGCCAAGATCAAGGCTCCAGAGAAGACTCTATAATAGTAACTCTCACCTGGCCAAGGATGAAAGCATGGAAATGTCAGTGCTCGGAAAACACCTGAATAGCCCTCAATAACACTGAGTCTAGAGGATAAATGGATAAAAGTACCATAGAAGGCAATTCTTTATCCCATAATGCCATAAGTAGAATTAATCAAAGACTTATGCTTATCCAGAAACTATACTGAGTGCTTTACACATTGACAGGCTTTATGTTTACAACCCTGTGGATTAGGTCTCACTACCAGTGCTCTTGTTTTCATATGAAGAGTATTCCAATACCTTTGACCTAATAACTCAATTTCTAAGAATCTTCCCTTCAAAAACGACACTTAATACAAAACCCTTCACCCACTAAGATGATCAGCAACGTGATATTTATTATTTCAAAACTTAAAAGATAGTAACTACATGTCCAATGAAAGAAAAATGTTTGAAGTACATCTAAAAAACTGATTTTTATTTTTATATACATTAAAAATACTGTTTTGACAACATGAAAAACTGTAGAAGAGGCTTTGGGGTTTGCTATAGTAAGTCCCTGCCCCCATCCCAGGTTTTTTTAAGACATGGGTTAAAGGAATTTTAATTTTCCAAAGTATGAGCAATTTATTTATTTATTTTAATTTTATTCATTCATTTATTTATTTATTTTACATCCTGACTACAATTTCCTCTCCCTCCTCTCCTCCTATTCCCTACCCTTCTTCCCACCACCCACCACCCAATCCACTCCTCCTCTGTTTCTGTTCAGAAAGGGGCAGGCCTCCCATGGGTATCAACAAAGCATGGCATATCACGTTTCAGTAAGACTAAGTACCTCCCTTGTATTTAGGCTGGGCAAGGCAATCCAGTATTGAGGAATAGGTTCCCAAGAGCCAGCCAAAGCATTAGGGACAGTCCCTGCTCCCATTGTTAGGAGTCCCACAAATAGACTAATCTACACAACTGTCACATTTATGTAGAGGACTTAAGTTGGTCCCATGTACGCTCTGGTTGTTGGTTCACACTCTATGAGTTCCTATGAGCCAGGTTATTTGTTCCTAGGGTTTTCTTGTGATGTCCTTAACCCCTTTGGCTCCTACAATACTTCCTCCCTCTCTTCAGCTGGATTCCACGAGCTCAACCTAATGTTTATCTGTTTCCATCAGCTACTGGATGAAAGCTCTCTGATGACAATTGGGGTAGTCACCAATCTGATCAGAGAAGATGGCAAGTTCAGGCTACATATCACTTGCTCCCAGTCTACCCAGGAGATATCTTCTATTTCCTCCCACGCATCCCCACTTGGTCCCTCCTTGTTACCTAGCCTCTCTGAGTCTGTAGATTGTAGTCTGGTTATCCATTACTTTACAGTTAGTATCCAATTATGAATAAGTAAATACCATGTTTGTCTTTCTGGGTCTGGGTTACTTCACTCAGGATGACTTTTTTTCTAGTTATATTCATTTGCCTTCAAATTTCCTGGTGTCATTTTTTAACAACTAAATAATACTCCATTATGTGTATATGCCACATTTTCTTTACCTATTCTTCAGTTGAGGGGCATCTAGGTTGTTTCCAGGTTCTGGGTATTATGAATAAAGCCACTGTGAACATAGTTGAGCAAGTGTCCTTGTGGTATGTTTGAGCATCCTTTGGGTATATGCCCAGGAGTGGCTGCGTCTTGAGGTAGATGATTCTCAATTTTCTGAGAAACCACCACAATGATTTCCAAAGTGGCTGTACAAGTTTGCACTACCATGAGCAATGGAGGAGTGTTCTCCTTGCTCCACATCCTCTCCAGCATAAGCTGTCATTTGTGTTTTTGATCTTAGCTATTCTGACAGGTGTAAGATGGAATCTCAGAGTTGTTTTGATTTTCATTTCACTGATGGCTAAGGATGTTGAATATTTTTTAAATGTTTCTCTGCCATTTGAGATTATTCTGTTGAAAATTCTCTGTTTAGGTCTGTACCTCATTTTTTAATTGGATTATTTGTTTGTTTGTTTGTTTTTTCTTTTCTTTTCTTTTTTTTTTTTTGATGTCTAGTTTCTTGAGTTCTTTATATATTTTAGAGATCAGTCCTCTATCAGATGTGGGGTTGGTGGAGATCTTTTCCCATTCTGTAGGCTGCCATTCTGTCCTGTTGACCATGTCCTTTGCCTTACAGAAGCTTTTCAGTTTTATGAGGTTCCATTTATTAATTGTCAATCTTAGTGTCTGCACTACTGGGGTTCTATTCAGAAAGTCATCTCCTGTGCCAATGTGTTCAAGGCTATTTCTCACTTTCTCTTCTATCAGGTTCAGTGTAACTGGATTTATATTGAGGTCTTTGATCCACTTGGACTTGAGTTTTATGCAAGGTAATAGATATGGATCTATTTGCATTCTTCTACATGCCAACATCCAGTTATGCCAGCACCATTTGGTGAAGATGCTTTCTTTTCTCCATTGTATAACTTTGTCTTCTTTATCAAAAATCAAGTGTCCATAGGTCTATGAGTTTATGTGTAGGTCTTTGATTCAATTCCATTGATCAATGTGTTTATTATTATGCCAATATTGTGCTGTTTTCATTACTATAGCTCTATAGTAGAGCTTGAGATCAGGCATGGTGATACCTCCAGTGATTCTTTTATTTTACAGGATTGTGTTAGCTATCCTGGGTTTTTTGTTTTTCCATATGAAGTTGAGTGTTGTTCTTTTAAGATCTGTAAAGAATTGTATTGGAATTTTGAGTCTGTAGATTGCTTTTGGTAAGATGACCATTTTTACTGTATTAATCCTAACTGATCCACGAGCGTGAGGGATCTTTCCATCTTCTAATATCTTCTCCAATTTCTTTCTTCAAAGACTTGAAGTTCTTGTCATACAGGTCTCTCACTTGCTTGGTTAGAATTACCCCAAAATACTTTATATTGTGTCTGGCTATAGTGAAGGGTGTTGTTTCCCTGATTTTTTCCTCAGACCTTTTATCATTTGTATATAAGAAGGCCACTGATTTTTTTTTTTTTTTTTTTTTTTTTTTTTTTTTTTTTTTTTTTTTTTTAGTTAATCTTGTATCCGATCACTTCACTAAAGGTGTTTATCAGCTGTAGGAGTTCCCTGGTAGGATTTTTGGAGTTGCTTATGTATATTATCATATCATCTGCAAATACCAAAAGTTTGGCTTCTTCCTTTCCAATTTATATCCCATTGATCTCCTTTTGTTGTCTTATTGTTCTAGCTAGAACTGAGTACTATATTGAATAGATTTGGAGAGTGGACAATCTTGTCTTGTACCTGATTTTATGGAATTGTTTTGAGTTTCTCTCCATTTAATTTGATGCTGCCTGTCGACTTGCTTCATGTTGCCTTTTTTATGTTTAGGTATGTCCTTTGTAGCCCAAATCTCTCCAAGACTTTTATCATGAAGGGGTGTTGGATTTTGTCAAAGGTTTTTTCCACATCTACTGAGATGATCATTTTTTTCTTTCAGTTTGTTTATATGGTGGATTGCATTGACAGATTTTCATATATTGAACCATCCCTGCATCTCTAGTATGAAGCCCACTTGATCATGGTGGATGATCTTTTTGATGTGTTCTTGGACTCAGTTTGCCAGTATTTTATAGAATATTTTTACATTAATGTTCATGCCTCAAAGTTTTAGTGAAATAAAAGATACAAAACTTCCTATTCAGAATAATCACAACAGCACAAATTTAAAACTGCATATAGAGGATTTTCCAGCTTAAAATAGCAGGCTGAATATGCATCAATATTTTTGCCAAAAAGGATATATTTAGTATATAAAAATAAAAATGAACTGGGAGCTACATATGTTAAATCAAAAAAAATTCAATATGAATTTAAAAGGATATGGATGAGTAGCATCTTCAAGCCCCATCACAATATGGCCAAAAGCCTGTGTAATAGTTTTATTTACAAGCATGTCTCAGAAGGCCTCAACACAGTCCAGATCTCCATGCTATTATTCATTTAGAGGAAGCCAGAGTCCTAACATCACTCACTCCTTAAAGGGCAGTTTCTTGTATCTGGGACTAACATACAAATCAGAACAGGTCTGTCATATGCTCCCACTAGAAAACAGATGCAGCAAAAAGCAAAGACAGCTGCTTCAAGGAAGCTGCTCCATCCAGTCTGATTATCAGAAAGGGAGCAATAATAGAAACTAATTGAAAATTTCCATACGGCCATGACTGTAATGGTATACAGGAGACTATAATGTATACCAAAAGGTACTTCTATGAAACAAGAAAAAAAACATGTTCTTATTTATTTTAATAGTTAGCCATCTCGTTAGATTTTTGAGTATTTCAAAGTACACTTGGACCAAAAACATATAGATGTATGTATATAAAAGCACAAATAATGTATATACATGTGTACATACATATTATTAAAATTATGAACTCCTTTGAAATATGAAGGAAAAAACGGTCCTCACCATCTATTTCAGGAAGGCTGACCAGCTGCTGGCACGGGTCACAACAGACAAGTGGAAGGAGAGCCCTATTGTCATTAACACCAGACATCACAATGACCCATTAAAATGAAGCTCCAGCAAGTGCTCCAGGGTGAGAAACCACCTGTGCTCTGAAGAATAAGGGAAGCTAAATGAGTCCGACCCCTCAACCTTTAGAAGAGTAAACCTTATGCAGATCTTATTAATTATAATGAAGTCCTGGTAAGGCACACATAAATGTCCAAGCATTTGTACCTATCAGTCCACCATATCATAATGGCAAAACAATGGGATCAGTAATGTCACCCTGGCAAAGCCAGGGGCAGATGTCTAATCTAACAACAAGAAGCTTGCATGTATATCTCCTTTGACTTTATTACCAAGGCCCAGGACCTAACCAGTTAGGATACCAATAAAGAACCTAAAACTTCCCCTTATCTGAAACTGTATTTTTTCTTTGAGTATGATAGGAATAATTATAACCCTAAAAAAGACATAAAAAATCTGGTTAAATGACTACAAACTTAGTACAGGAAGTGAAATAAATTCTCTTTAGATAAAAGAGTCATCGATGATATCTACACCTTAAACTGAATTTTTAATCAGACTATAAAAATTTGTCTAGTGATAATTAACATATGTATGTATATTGCCTTCCATCATTTGGGTATGCAATAGTTCAGGCATGTCCAACCTGCCACCCAGGGGCCACATGCACCTCAGGACAGCTATGAACATGGTCCAACATTAAACCATGAACTTACTTCAAACTAAGAATTTTTGCATGAGAGAGTGAACTCTGTAGATGACAATATCATGTTTCAGTGTCCAAAGGTTGGACTTGTCTGCCAGATGCATTAACCTTGTAATTAGAAAAGAATGCATTCCATTTTTATAAGCAATATCTGAATTTGGGGAAGACATGTCTTACTAAATTAAAAAGTCTTAGTCTATTAATTCTGTAAGCATTGTATAAATATTTAGAAGTCACAAGAATATTTGTAGTTAAATTGATAAAACTCAAAAATCAGGCTTCACATCAACTACAAATCAGTGTTTTTTAGTTTTATTTTTTGTTTTGTTTTTCTAAGCACAAAGATTTCTTGGTTGCTAACAAATTTATTTATAGTTATTGTTTTCCCATACAAAGATGTCAAAATGGTGAGGAGAAAATTAAAAATCATAGGACTGAGAATGCAGCTTGGTGGTAGAGTATGAGCAAGGCCATGGGTTCAGTCCCCAGTACTGAAACTAAAGTAAGTCACAACTTACAACAGGAAAAGAAAGGAGCAAAGAATCATATTTTGAAATGTTTCTTGAGTGCAAGAAGATATAAACAAGTGATGAGGAGGAGGGGAGAGTGGGAAGGGAGAGTGGGAGGAGAGAATGGAGGGAAGGGTGGAGGGGAGAGTGGGGAGGGACAGTGGGGAGGGGAGAGTAAGGAGGGGAGAATGAAGAGGGGAGAGTGAGGATGGGAAAGTGAGGAGGGGAGAGTGGAGAGGACAGTGGGGAGGGGAGAGTAAGGAGGGGAGAGTGAGGAGGGGAAAGTGAGGAGGGGAGAGTGGGGAGGGGAGAGTGGGGAGGAGAGAGTGGGGAGGGAGAGTGGGGAGGGAGAGTGGGGAGGGGAGAGTGGGGAGGGAGCAAAACCTTGGACTGACAGTTCCTCATAATCTTCTCTACTCCAAAATTGAAAGAAGAGAGATTGAAGGAAACATCTGAGAATAGGCTGACTGGTGAGAATACCAGGCTATTTTTAAAGGAAGCAAGAAAAAGAGACAGCAAAATTCAAGGAAATGAAGTATCCAGAGTGGAGTTTTAAGCATTAAGCAATGAGCTCTCAGACAAGCTACACCTCCCTGTGTCCAAAACTCCTTCCCAATAGGCAACTGGTTATCCTGCCACAAAGCTTACCTGACAAATTTATATTTCTTCTTTATTACCATTACTTTAAAAAAAAAAGTAGCTATAAGCACTAAGTTTAGAATCAGATGAGAATTCTGAGACCTAGCCCTCCACCCTCAGCCAGGTGGAAAGATGTAGAAACGTGGAAAAGCTGCAGGACTGAATAGTTGTATGTGGACACCCTGACCTGGGGTTCAGTGCTTTCAGTAACTATGACAGCAAGGGGAATGTTCCATGCACAATTCAAGAGCAAGACATATAATGTGCAAGATCAATACCACAAACACAAACACAAAATTCTGAAGACTCATCTTAATCAGGGTTGCTATTGCTGTGATGAAGCACCATGACCAAGCAACTTGGGCAGGGTGGGTATTTGGTTTACATTTCCATATCACCGTTCATCATTGCCAAGAAGTCAAGACAGGAACTCAAACAGGGCAAGAATCCTAGAGGCAGGAACTGATTCAAAGGCCATGGAAGGGTACTGCTTACTGGTTTGCTCCTCATGTCTTGCTCAATCTGCTTTCTTATAGAACCCAAGACCATCAGCCCAGGGATGGTACCACCCACCCAAAATAAGTGAGGTCCTCCCCCATAAATCACTAATTAAGAAAATGACCTATAGCTAGGTCATTCTCTCAATTGATGTTCCCTCCTTTCAGATAACTCTAGCTGTGTCAGGCTGACATAAAACTAGCCGCCACAACTTACAAATGAAATTTTAAGAAAAGATGTTTTTTTACCAGACTCTGGTATTAGGTTCAGAGTCCTTCTCACAATCAAATCTATAGAACAAAATTTTTTATCCATTTGAAAAACTTTAAGATATTCATTTATAGCCATAAAATAACCACTGCTTGAATAATCAAGATTCAGTCTTTCAGACTATAGTTGAGATGAATACAACTTGTTAACTAAAAAGGAAAGGTACAGAGAAACATGGAAGGCTAGAGGCACTCTCCTTTCTGTCTGTCTATCTTTCTTTCTTTCTTCCTTCCTTCCTTTCTTCCTCCCTCCCTCTCTCTCTTTCTTCCTTCCTTCCTTCCTTCCTTTCTTTCTTTTTTTTCTCTCTTTCTTTCTCTTTTTCCACAGAAAGAGGAACTTGTTTGAGAGTTCACACAACTCTAGTGTCTGATTTAGTAATGCCTTACTCTATCTGGGTCGTTCGAATAAAACACCTTAGGCTAGATAACTTAACAACAGAAATGTGTTGCTAATAGTTCTGGAGCCTGGGAAGTCCAAGGGCAAGCTTCCAGAAGAGTCAAATGTCTGGTGGCAGCTTGCTTTCTGTTTATCAAAGAACTCTGTTGCTGTATCATTGTACAGAGTGGAAGGGTTGGACAACAGACCTCACTCAAGCCCTTTTCATAGACGCATGAAACCTATTCAGGAGCAAGGTGACCTCATGCCTTAACCACTTACCAAAGGCCACCAAACCTTCATGCTATCACACTGGGCACTAAGCTCCAAGGATTTCAGGGAACACCACCTTTCATGTGACAGCATGCTTGTACATGTAGCAGCACCAAGAAGCTATGTGTTTAGTGGATGAAGTAAATGATTAAGATTCACAGTCAGCATTTACTCCCTCCCTTTCTTAGAATAACTGAGAGTTATATATTTTCCACAATTGTTTCCAGGTCTTACTTCCACCCTACAGGCCCTAAAATGTGGTCAAAGGTTGGCATTTGTGTTTAATGAGAGAACCAGTTTGTTCTTCGTGGGTGCTTACCATATTCCCAGCTTTCTGCAGCGTGCTCAGCATGTTAACTCCTTAAATTCTCACAAAAAGCCCTGATTAGATTACTCTTCTATTTTCATCTTCATGACAGAAAACTGAGGCACAGGAGGACTAAAGAAAATGGCAGAGGCAGCCTGCACTCACCCTACCTCTGAACACATCACTGTCACTGTCCTCCACAATTTCATCACAGACATCCATCAACTGGACTTTAGGCCTTGGCTGGAGAAGTAACTGTGTGTCTTCTGTCTTCTTAGAATAAATCACAGTGGTGACCCCTTAAGTGATGACTTGTTGGGAGGAGTTCTGCTGACCCTCAACCATAAAACTAGATTCCGAGAAGAAGGGAGAAGCACCGCCAATGGCGAGTGATGGATGGTGGGTTATTAGAAATGAAGAAAGCCACCATGAGTAACTCCAGCTGCCCTGTGAATCTCTCACCTGCCTCTTCTTGTAAGTGCTCATCATTTTTTAGGTGAGTGCTTATTCACCTTTGCATGCTAAAGAAAGGGTTGATTTGGGCCATGATTTAGTACAGTTGTTACACATGTGTCTTTTCATTTGGAGACTTGTCTGTAAGAAATGGATTCTCAAAGAAAAAGACGTCTTGATAGGGGAGGCCATTTGGGGGTTTAAGAAAACCCTGGCACCAGGGAAACCCCCAGGAATCCACAGAATGACCCCAGATAAGACTCCTAGCAATAGTGGAAAGGGTGCCTGAACTGGCCATCTACTGTAATCAGATTGGTGACTACCCTAATTGTCATCAGAGATACTCTATCCAGTACCTGATGGAAGCAGACACAGAAATCCACAGCCAAGCGCTGCGTTGAGCTCCAGGAGTCTTGCTGAAGAAAGGGAGGATGGATTCTCTGAGCTTGGGGGTCATGATGGGGAAACCCACAAAGACAGCTGATCTGAGCTTGTGGGAGCTCATGGACTCTGGACCAACAGTTAGGGACCCTCCATGGGACCAACCCTCTGCATGGGTGTGACAGTTGTGTAGCTTGGTCTATTTCTAAGGTTTCTAGTAGTGAGATCAGGACCTGTCCCAGGTGTTTAGCTGGCTTTTGGGAACCTGTTCCCCATGCTAGATTACCTTGCCCAGCCTTGATGCAAGGGGAGGAGCTCTGTCTTGCCTCAACTTGATGTGCCATGCTTTGCTCAAGCCCATGGGAGCTCTTCCCCTTTCTGAACGGAGAAGGAGGGGGAATGGAGGGGGTGGGGTAGATGGGAGGAGAGGAGACAGGGGAAACTTTAGACGGTATGTAAAATAAATGGAAAAAAAATGTTATTTAGATAATTTTTTAAATGTAATTTTTAAAAAAGGAAATGACTTGAAAGTTTAGAGTCAGAATCCAGTTTGTCTATGCAACAGTCTACATAGTTGCCTACAAATTGATATTCAGTGGGTGGGGAAGTCTCTTCCCTGAGAAAAGGGGAACAGAGAGAAAAAAAACTATTTTTTGTTTTCCTGCTCTAGGAAGCCTGAAACCCCCTCTAAATGAAAAAGCGACTTTCATTCCACAGTGGTATATACATAAGACTTGTAGGCAAAGCCTGTAAGAGAAGGAATATAGTAGGCTCTATTAATGTTAAATTGGAAAGAGCTAATATGAAAGTACTTTCTGAGAGTCCAAACATATGAAAAGTAAGTGGAAAAATGGAGCTCCTGCCCAGTGAAGGTAAGGTAAGACAGAGAAGACACCACCCATTTCACAGATAAAGCACCAAGCAAGAATTGTCTCTCTTCTCATCCTCGTGGCTTTGTGCTTTCCCTCAAGTCTTCCTAAAGAACTTTTTCTACCTGTGGTCTTCCATCTTCACCATATATAACTCTCCTTCTCACTCTCCAAAGACCTGAGTGATGTCATATGTCTTGCTTCACATCTCTACCTAGCTTTCCCATTTCTGTGTCATCATCCACAACTTTCTACTGTCATAATTTAAATTATATAAAAATGGGAGGCAAAGAAGAGGAAGCAAGAGAGACGATGAGGAAAGGCACACATGCTTGGTTGTATGTTGGTGCTCCTGGTAGCTATGCGTGATTATCTACAAATTACAGATGAAAACACAGCTTGGCAATAGCAACTTGTCTGAGGTCCTGGGATAACTGTGGAGCAGAACAAAGACTCTTTCCTATTGTCCAACTATTCCGTTTTGGCTCACGCCTCCTTTTTCTTGTCACCACTACGTTCACAATCCTATGACAAACTATGAACTAATTCCTTGGAACAGAAATGCTAATGTTACTTCATTTCCCATTACACCCAAGCCAATAAATACACAGACTTGGTCAAGATTTTTTTGGAGTGAGTAGAGAACAGAATGGAGCCAGGAGGCAAAGAAGGACTAGAATGATGCTTGGATATAGCTCAGCAGGGAGTGCTGGTCTAGCATGGACAAAGCAATGGATTTGAACCTCCACAGTAGGGGTAAAAAAGGAGCAATGTGATGAGCAAGAAGATAAAAAATGATAGACCTAC
Source organism: Peromyscus maniculatus bairdii (assembly GCF_049852395.1). Classification (NCBI taxonomy): domain Eukaryota; kingdom Metazoa; phylum Chordata; class Mammalia; order Rodentia; family Cricetidae; genus Peromyscus; species Peromyscus maniculatus. Next base: position 32,678,283 of record NC_134859.1, read on the forward strand.
AACAAGATGCGTGTAAGTTGAGTTAATCCAAAGAAATTAAACGCATGTCCTGTTGATCAGCAGCAGGCCTGTAGAGACTAACAACACAGGAAGATAAATGAGGGCTCTCAAGTGCAAATACAGCAGCAGGATTGCACCTGCCTGCAGGAGTGGCTGGTGCACATTGTCTTCTGTCATCAGTGGGTGCAACTCTTTTAAGAATATTTTCTAACAGTGGGGACAGACAATCTTGCTGTATAAGAAACGCTGTGTTTTAACAGTCTGTGTAACTAGAACCACTCAGTGTGCTAAGGGCAACAGTTTCCAACTGCTTTGCAATTGGAACAGCCCATCAGGTAGGCCTCAGGGTAGCAGTCCCCACCTTTAACAGCCCTGTACAGCAAGAGCTCTAACCTTTATTCCTTTTGTTGATTGCCAAAGTAAAGTCAGCTCATTGCAAGATTTTCAAATGGTGCGAAAATATATACCTCGTAAAAATATAAAAGTCTCCGCTGCTTCTCCTTCCTGCTTCCATTTCTAACCCTTCCTTGGAGAGAGACACAAACAATCTTTGGCTTACATGCTAACATGTAACATACACACATAGGATGCTTCACTGCATGCAGCCCTTTTTATACTGTTTCATATTTTTTCATTCCTTTTAGTATCTATGTAATATTCTCGTACAGAGATATACCACTGTTTAGTTAATAAACACCTACTTATTGATATTAGAGCTGTTTCTTCTTTTTCTTTTCATTAAAAATAAGGCTGGGAATGCAATGAGACAGCTCAGAAGCCACTTGCTGCCAAGCCTGACAACCTGAAGTCAACTCCTGAGACAAACATAGGGGAAAAAAAGCAGCTGACTCCTGAAGATTGTCTTCTGCACACACACACACACACACACACACACACACACACACACACACACGTAATAAAAATTTTTATGTAGTAAAAAGGCTGCAATGACAATTTCTCTATAGATATACATGATGATGTAGATGATGACAAGATGTAAACATGGGTATTCCATATGCATACCTAAGGATATAGATGGTACAGCTGCTTATTTTGCATTTTATGCAAATATTTTTAAGTATAGATTTCTAGGCTGAGTCCTGGTTCTGCAGATGTGCACTTACTTAATTCTAACAGAGATGTTAGATTGCTCTGGAAGGAGTTGCTAATACATACTCCCTTCATATATTGCACATGATAGAATGTTTGGGAGTCTGACCCAGGCATAGGACTTCTATCCTAGGAACTCTGGTTTCCTTTGTAATGAAATGAAAATGTCTCTGAGAGGAGTCTAGGTCTGTATAGAGAGTTGATAGAAAACCAGCTTGGAAATCATTCTTGAGGTCAGAACACCACTGTTCTGAAAGAATTTGTGTAAACTCCCAAGGTTTCTCCACACGTAGGAGGATGAGTGATTTCTGCTCCTACTTTTTACTCCTCTCAAGCCCACATAGCCTTTCTTACATAGAATAATAAGCCTCCAATTTCAAATGTCTATAGAAGTCAGGTGTTAATTTAATTTCTGTTGTTGTGAAACACCATGACCCAAAGCAGCTTAAGGGAGGAAGGATTTGTTTTAGCTTACATTTCCATGTCACAGCCCATCATGGAATTGGGGCAGGAAATCAAAAGCAGGAACCTGGAGGCAGGAACTAATGGAGAGACCACAGAAAATAGCACTTACTAGTTCACTTTCGCCGGCTTGCTATACAGCCCAGGCCCACCTGCCTAGGCATGGCACCACCCACATTGGGCTGGGCACTCCAAACATCAATCAGCAATAAAATAAAAATGCCTTATAGACATGGATTGCCATTGGGGCCAATTGATAGAGGCAATCTGCCAACTGAGATTCACTCTTCCCAGGTGTGTCAAGCTGACAACCAAGATTAGCCACCCCAGAAGGTAAGGTTAGAGGGTAAGTAGAACAAATCAGGATATCCCCAAATTGAGGGGCATTCATATCAATATTGCCCCAAACCCTGGGTGTATCATTGACTATTAGGCTGTTTTGTTTTTATGTCAACTGGTCAAGAAACTATCCTAGGCCATGGGTAAAGTGTAAAGGGAAGAAGTGACTGGCTCAGCACAGCACACACTGGCTGGGTCTGTGACTTTCCCTGGAATGTGAAGTCTTTCCACTCGTGCCTCTTCCTCCTCCTCTCCAGCTTTACTATCTCTATCACTTCCTCAAGTTCATTTTCCACTCTGACTCTGAGGATGAGAGAAATCTTTAGTCATGTAGGTAAGAAATGAGCCCCTGACTTTGGAAATGGGGTAATTAGTGCACATTACCACTTGGGCTAATAAGATCAGAGTGGTGCTGTCTGTTCCCAACATGACTAATCAGGAATTTAAATGAGGCAGTCCTACTCCCTGTGATTAAGCGGATACTCAATGAAACACTGCACTCCTAATTCCTTTGTATTGCCATTCACCGCACAGTATCAAATGCTTATGACACTGAAAATATGCTTAGTTGAGAAGGAGCAGATGCCCAAATCTCCGTGTGCTCATTTAGAGAGACAACCTGATTTTTCTTTATCTGGGGTGTTATCAGCCAGGATTACAAACAGACGCAAAGACACACAAGTGATTTTAACTGGATTTTGTTGAAATTGTTTCTTTATGAGCTATATAAACAGAGATTTAACAAAAATCCCACTGCTATGAGAAAATGAAAGAGTTAGGCAATAGAGGAGCTAGAAAAGGAAGATGTCTAAATTCTACTGTCATAAAGACTTTAATTTATTTGGACAACCACGTTAGCATGGACAGATAATAAAGTACCCTTGAACTGATTTTTAAAGATGTAATTTAACAAGACTTCTGTTAACTTCTATTCTTTATCTGACTGTCTCTAGCTGGCATGGTTTGGATCTGCCATGGCTTCTGAAGGCTCATGGGGTGGGATGCTTGGTTGTTAGCTTATTGCCCTTTGAAAAGTGACTGAATCCTGAGGGCCAAAATGTAATCTGTAAAGTATGTAGTCCTTCATGGATTTATAATTGATGATACTATGGACATGGGAATGGAAGGTGAGGCTTAGTTAGGAAAAATAGGCAAGAAAGGGTATGACCTGGAAGGATTTCCCTCACCTCAGGCCCCTTCACAGTTCTTTCTGCTTCATGACCACTATGAGGTGAGCCACCTCCTCTGTTACATGCTCCCTGCTATGACACGCTGCCTCACCACAGGCTCACCACAATAGAGGTAGCCAACCATGAACAGAACCTCTGAAACCATGAGCAAAATAAGTCCTGCCTCTATTAAGCGATCCATCTTGGGTATTTTGTCTCAGCAGTGAAAGCTAATAAACACATATTGTGAGAAGGCAGTTCAATTTGGTAGCAAGAAATCAGTTTTAAATTTATATCAGCCACTATCTAGGGAAAGGAAAAAAAAAACTTATGACACAGATGTTAGGCTTCGGTGGTGGTTTGAATAGAAATGCCCGCCCCCCTAGGCTCATATATTTGAATACTTGGTCATTAGGGAGTAGTGCTACTTGATGGGAATTAAGAGGTGTGGCCTTGTTGGAGTAGGTGTGGCCTTGATGGAGGAAGTGTATCACTGGAGGTAGGATTTAAGGTTTCAGACGCTCAAGCCAGGCCCAGTGTCTCTCTCTTCCTGCTTCCTACAGATCCAGATGTAGAACTCAGCTACCTCTCCAGCACTATGTCTGCCTTGTCCTGCCATGCTTCCCTCCATGCTGATAATGGACTAAACCTCTGACACTGTAAGCCTGCACCAATTAAATGTTTTCCTTTATAAGAGTTGCCATGGTCATGGTGTCTCTTCACAGCAAAAGGCAAACTAAGCAAAAGGAAACTAAAGAAACTAAGACAGCTTCTGTTTCCTCAATTCTTACAAATTAAAGTGCACTGGAATTAAGAACTCTCAGTAAGCACCATAGTGAAGTGGAAAGACACACCACAAATGTGGAGACACTATTGGCAACAGGCAACCAGTAACAACCAGTAACTACTTTGCAGAATATGTAAAGTTCTTCTGCAGATAAATAAGGTGAAGATGGGCATTCAAATACAACTTAGAGAAGAATATTGAAGAGTCTTGTAATGAGAAAAATCCAAGTGTCTAATAAATATATAAAAGGTATTAATGCAAATTCGAGAATACAAACTTAAATCAAGATTCTATGTCATATGTTGGGTATTAAAAAGAAAGAATATAGCAGTATAAAGTTACAACAATAACATGAAACAGAATATTTACTCAACATTAGTGGAAATACCTTTTGTTATTTTACAATACTATTTGACATTACATAATAAATCTGAAAGTATTCATACTCCATGACCAACAAGTTCCAAATTTCTACTCCAGGTATATGTCCCTGGGAAGCAGTTGTGAATTTGAACCAGTGTTAGATGGGATTTAGAGCAACCATGTTGATAGCAATGAAGAATTCAGAAAGAATAAAACATCTGCTGAAGAGCTGTGTGTGTCCATGTGGTGCAATCATACACTATGATGTTCTACAGTGGGTGAATAAGGAGCAATAAGACACAGCATGTAGAGCTTCAGAAACATCATTCCAAAAAAAACAAAAATTTGGGGCCAGCAAGATGGCTCTGCAGGTAAAACAGCTTGCCACACAAGCCTGATGAACTAACTGAGTCAGTATGGTAGTTAGAATGAAAATAGTCCCATAGGCTCAAATATTTGAATGCTTGCTCCACGGTTGGTGGAAATGTTTGGGAAAGATTGGCCTTGCTGAAGGAGGTGTGTCACTGTGGATGAGATTTAAGGTTTCAGAAGCTCATGTCATTCCCAGTTCTCTCTCTCTGTCTGTCTCTCTGTCTGTCTCTCTCTGTCTCTGTCTCTCTCTTTCTCTCTCTCTCTCTCTCTCTCTCTCTCTCTCTCTCTCTCTCTCTCTCTCTCTCTCTCTCTCTCTCTCTTGTAGGTCAGATGTCAGCTCTATGCTTCTGCTCCAGCAACACACCTACCTGTCTGCTGCCATGCTCCCTACCATGATGATCATGAAACTATGAACCCAAATCAACTCATTCATAAGTTCTCTTGGTTGTGCTGTCTCTTCACAGCAAAAAACAAAAAGTAACAAAGACAGCTAGATCCTGGGACTCACAGTAGAAGGAGAGCTAAAAGTTGTTTTCTAACACATGCCATGATATACATACACTTGTGCATATACACATCCACACACATACATACACACATACATACACACATACATACATACATACATATACACATGAACACAATAAATAAGTCAATTAAATAAATAAGTAATAAATACAAATAATAAATAAAATTTTAACATTTAAGTAACAAAATTTATAAAATAAGCCATGTACTATGATAGTTTTAAGATATAAAAACTCACATCCAATCCATGTAGAATCCATCATTCCTAACATCAGCCTATCATTTTTTATGAAAGGTGAAAGCCACGTGGGAGTGAAGCAAAGGAACACCAAAGTGGCCCTTGGTGAGGATTTATGCACAAAGCACCTGCAGCATGGAAAAGAACAAGGTTTGTATGGAGAGAAAAGAAGCAGAGAAGAGGCATGAAAAGAGACAGTGGTGGCCACATCTCAACAAGCCATGTGAGGTAGGGAAGCTCTGAAAGTCCTTGCCAACTGTGCTATAAGAAGATATTGTGACATCTAGGTCCCAATATCCACAGCTGCGGTGGCAAAGCACATCTAGACAACTAAGGCATTGAAGAGAGCCCACAAAGGAAGAGCACTAGATACTACCTTGTGTCCATTCTGTATGCCCAGTATTCACAGTTGGTCACAGTCAGGACTCCTGCTCACTCCTGCCATGGAAGCCCTTCCTTCCTATTCTCTAAAGAGGAAGAAGAAACAAACAAGCATGAAGCACCTTCTGTGATGTAGACACAATCCTTGGGCCCTTATCTAATCCTCTCTATAGCCCCTGTATAGTAAAGATTATCCCCTTACCATGGACATCCCTCCTCATAGGTGCCAATAAGGACATACTTTCTCAGAGGTGCTAAGCACAAATGTTCCTTGTTTTATGACGAGGTTAATGTTCTTAAGACATTTAACACACCATACGCTATAGCATTAGCAAAAGCACACCATGGGGATTCATTATTTTCCCTCATGATTAAGTGTGGCTAAAGATTAATGGGCACTTATCACAAGCCTAAAGATCAAAAAAGATCAAAACTCAAAGTAGAGTTTCTACTGAATGCAGATGGCTTTTCTATCATCATAGAGTTTAAAAAAGAAAAAAGCATGAATTTAAGCATTGTAAGGCAGAATCTATCTGTAATTTTCATATATTTGCATAGTCAAAAGGTGGACAGACTAGCATGCAAATGTAAGTCCACCATTGCTGAACTTCCATAGGTGTCTTGTTTGGTTTCAAAATGATCTCTAGGCAGCCTAAGTTGGCCTGGAGGAAGGTAAATAACAAGAAAGAGTGGACAGTGGTTTTGAAAGGGAAAATAACAGGTGCACACATCAGGTATCACATCAACCAAAGGCTTCCAGATGTTGAAAATTTGATGTCTTCAAAGCTCACCAACTGGGAAAGAGCAAACATACACTTGGGAGATTTTGATATAAGAGAAGAATTATGAAAGAAGACAAAAAGAAACGCAGAGTTCAAAACAAGGAAAACATGTAACACAGATTGTAAGTCCACAAACTCCCAACTACTTAATAAATGATGAGGTGCTCAGTATTGTTAGCTGTAAATTTCTTAAGACTATTTTGTGCTCTTACCATATAAATAAGACATTAGGAAACACTGGTTGTGAATTGTTTGGCACATCTATTACGTCAATTTTGGTGATGGAATATCACGAATGTCTTCTGTATGCTCAAATGCAACACAGTGTGATCTAGTCTCTGGTTCTTGGTTACCCAAGCAGCATTAGGAGTGGGTTTTAAGGCAAATAAGATAATGGTTGGCTGTTCCCACAAGTTCTGTGCCACTGTTATCCTAGCATATTTTGCAGGCAAGACAGATTATAGATCAGATGTTTTGTGGTTAGGTTGGTGTAACAACTCTTTTTCTGTCCACCAGCCAGCTCCCAAATAATGACAGGGAGACTTCTTATGAATTATGGAAGCTCAGTCTTAGCTTAGGCTTGTTTCTAACTAGCTCATATATATATAATTTTTTATTTTAAAAAATTCTTTCCTTTTACATACCAACCCCTGTTCCCCCTCCCTCCTCTTCTCCCACTCCCCCCCACCTAAGCCCATCCCACCCCAATCCCATCCTCACAGAGGGTAAAGCCTCCCTTGGGTAGTCAACAAAGGCTGTCATACCATGTTGGGAATGGACCTAGCCCCTCCCCCCACACATCAAGGCTGAGTAAAGCATTTGTGCACCATAGGGAATGGGGTCTAAAAAGCCAGTTCATGTACCCAGAATAAGTCCTGGTCCCATTACCAGGGGACCCACAAACATATCAAGCTACACAACTTTCACTCACATTCAGAGGGCCTAGTTTCATCCCATGCAGGCTCCCCAGCTGTCAGTCCAGAATCCATGAGCTCCCATTAGCTTGGGTCAACTATTTCTGTGGTTTTCCCATCATGATTCTGACCACCACCACCACCCCTTGCCCCCCCACCCCCTATCCCCCCACCCCCCCACCCCCACTCCACCCCACCCCCGCTCTTACAACCCTTTCTCCCTTTCTTCAACAGAACTCCAGGATCATGGCCAAGTGCTTGGCTTGGGTATCTGCATCTGCTTCAATCAGTTATTAGATGTAGGTTCCATGATCAATTGGGGTAGACACCAGTCTGAGTGCAGGGGAAGGCCAGTTCAAGTACCCTCTCCACCATTGCTATGAGTCTTAGCAGGGGACAATCTTATGAGTTCCTGGGATTTTCCCTAGCTGTAGCTTTCTCCCCATCCCTTTAATGGTACACTCTGTCAAGATATCTCTTTCATTGCTCTCCTTCCCTGTCTCTTCCCCATGGTCCTACCTCCCATCCCATCCCCTCTATTCCCCCTCTCAGTTTACCCAGATTTTAACCCTTTACCCTTCCCAATGCAATCTATGTGTGTCCCTTTTAGTGTCCTCCTCTTTACCTAGCTTCTCTGGGGTTGTGAATTGTAGCCTGGTTATGCTTTGCTTTGCATCTAACATTCACTTACAAGTGAGTACATACCATATTTGTCTTTCTATGTCTGGCTAACTTACTCAGATGATTTTTTTCTAGTTCCATCCATTTGCCTACAATTTAATGATGACATAGTTTTTTTTTTACTACTGTGTAATATTCCATTGTGTAAATATATGACATTTTCTTTATCCATTCTTCTGTTGAAGGGCATCTAGGTTGTTTCCATGTTCTGGCTATTACAAATAATGCTGCTATGAACATGATTGAGCAAATGTCTTTGTGGTATGGTTGAGCATCTTTTGGGTATATGCCCAGGAGTGGTATTGTTGGGTCCTGAGGTAAGTTGATTCCCGATTTTCTGAGATACTGCCATATTGATTTCCAGAGTAGCTGTACAAGATTACACTCCCAGCAGCAGGAAAGAAGTGTTCCCCTTTCTCCACATCCTCTCCAACATAAGCTGTCATCTGTGTTTTTGATCTTAGCCATTCTGACAGCGGTAAGATGGTATCTCAGAGTTGTTTTGATTTATATTTCCCTGATGGCTAAGAACGTTGAACATTTTCTTGAATGTCTTTCAGATTCTTTGAGATTCTTCTGTTGAGAATTCTCTGTTTATCTCTGAAGCCAGTTTTTAAATGGGATTATTTAATATTTTGCTGTTTAGTTTCTTGAGTTCCTTATATATTTTAGAGATCAGCCCTCTATCAGATGTGGGGTTGGTGGAGATCTTTTCCCATTCTGTAAGCTGCCTTTTTGTCTTATTGACAGTGTGCTTTGCCTTACAGAAGCTTCTCAGTTTCATAAGGTCCCATTTATTAATTGTTGCTCTCAGTGTCTGTGCTACTGGTGTTATATTTAGGAAGTGGTCTCCTGTGCCAATGCATTCAAGGCTACTTCCCACTTTCTCTTCTATCAGGTTCAATGTAACTAGATTTATGTTGAGGTCTTTGATTCATTTGGACTTAGAGTTTTGTGCATGGTGATAGCTATGGATCTATTTGCATTCTTCTACTTGTAGATATCCAGTTATGCAAGCACCATTTGTTGAAGATGCTTTATTTTTTCCATTGTATAATTTTGGCTTCTTTTTTCAAAAATCAGGTGTTCATAGGTTTGTGGATTAATGTCAGAGTCTTCAGTTCAATTCCATTGATCAATGTGTCTGTTTTTATGCCAATAACAAGCTATTTTTATTATTATAGCTCTATAGTAGAAGTCAGGGATGGTGATACCTCCAGAAGTTCCTTTATTGTATAGGATTGTTTTGGCTATCCTGGATTTTTTGTTTTTCCATATGAAGTTGAGTATTGTTCTTTCAAGGTCTGTGAAGAATTGTATTAGAATTTTGATGGGGATTATGTTGAATCTGTAGATTGTGTTTGGTAAGATTGTGTTTTTACTATGTTGGTCCTACCTACCCATGAGCATGGGACATCTTTCCATTTTCTGATATCTTCTTCAATTTCTTTCTTCAAAGATTTAAAGTTCTTGTAATACAGGTCTTTCACTTGTTTGGTTAGACTTACCCTCAAGATATTTTATGTTATTTGTAGCTATTATAAATGGTGATGTTTCTCTAATTTCTTTCTCAGCCCATTTATCATTTATATATAGGAGGGCTACTAATTTTTTTTAGTTAATCTTGTATCCTGCCACATTACTGAAGGAGTTTATCAGCTGTAGAAGTTCCTTGGTAGAATTTTTAGAATCATTTATGTATATTATCATATCATCTGCAAATAGCAAAAGTTTGACTTCTTCCTTTCCAATTTGTATCCCCTTGATCTCCTTTTGTTGCCTCATTGCTCCAGCTAGAACTTCAAGTACTATATTGAATAGGTATGGAGAGAATGGACAGCCTTGTCTTGTTCCTGATTTTAGAGGAATTGCTTTGAGTTTCTCACCATTTAGTATGATGTTGGCTGTTGGCTTGCTATATATTGCCTTTATTATGTTTGGGCATGTTCCTTGTATTCCTGATCTCTCTAAGACCATTATCATGAAGGGGTGTTGATTTTGCCACAGGCTTTTTCAGTATTTAATGAGATGATTATGTGGTTCTTTCAGTTTGTTAATATGGTGGATTACATTGACAGATTTTCATATGTTGAACCATCCCTGCATCTCTGGGATAAAGCCTACTTGATCATGGTGGATGATATTTTTGATGTGTTCTTGGATTTGGTTTGCTAGTATTTTATTGATAATTTTTGCATCAATGTTCATGAGGAAGATTGGTCTGTAATTTTCTTTCCTACCTGTGTCTTTATGTGGTTTGTGTATCAGGGTAACTATAGCCTCATAAAGAGTTTGGCAATGTTCCTTCTGTTCCTATTGTTCAGAACAATTTCAGGAGTATTGGTATTAGCTCTTCTTCAAATTCTGGTAAAATTTTGTGCTGAAACCATCTAGCCCTGGGCTTTTTTTTTTTTTTTTTTTGGTTGGGAGACTTTTGATGACTGCTTTTATTTCCTTAGGGGATATAGGTCCACTTAAATTTAATTGATCTTGATTTAATTTTGGTATGTGGTACCTATCCAAAAAAAATGTCCATTTCTTTTATTTTTTTTGTATTTTCCAATTTTGTGGAGTACAGGTTTTCAAAGTATGACCTAATGATTCTCTGGATTTCCTCAGTATCTGTTATTATATCCCCCTTTTCATTTCTGATTTTGTTAATTTGGATGTTCTCTCTCTACTTTTTGGTTAGTTTGGATAAGGGTTTGTCTATCTTGTTGACTTTCTCAAAAAACCAACTCTTTGCTCCATTGATTCTTTGTATTGTTCTCTTTGTTTCCATTTTATTGATTTCAGCTATCAGTTTGATTATTTCCTGTCGGCTACTCATCCTGGGTGAATTTGCTTCTTTTTGTTCTAGAGCTTTCACGTGTGCTGTTAAGTCACTAGTGTGAGATTTCTCCAACTTCTTTACATAGGCACTTAGTGCTATGAACTTTCCTCTTAGCACTCCTTTCATAGTGTCCCATAAGTCTAAGTATGTTATGCCTTCATTTTTGTTGAATTCTAGGAAATCTTTAATTTCTTCCTTGACCCAGTAGTGATTCAGTTGAACATTGTTCAGTTTCCATGAGTTTGTAGGCTTTCTGCCTTTTGTGTTGTTGTTGAGTTCTAGCTTTAAGCCATGGTGGTCCAATAAGACACCTGGGGTTATTTCAATTTTTTGTATCTGTTGAGATTTGTTTTGTCACTGAGTATGTGGTCAGTTTTGAAGATGATTCCATGGGGTGCTGAAAAGAATGTATATTCATTTGTGTTTTGGTGAAATGTTCTATAAATGTCTGTTAGGTCCATTTGAGTCATAACATTTGGTAGTTCCCTTATTTCTCTGTTAAGTTTCTGTCTGGAAGATCTGTGCAGTGGTGAGAGTGGGGTGTTGAAGTCTCCCACTATTAGTGTGTGAGGATTGATGTATGATTTGATCTTCAGTAATGTTTCTTCTACAAATGTAGGTGCCCTTGTATTTGGGGCATAAATGTTCTGAGTTGAGATTTTATCTTGGTGGATTTTTCCTGTCATGAATATGAAATGCCTTTCTTCATCTCTTTTGACTGATTTTAGTTTGAAGTCTATTTTGTTAGATATTGGGATAGCTACACCAGCTTGTTTCTTAGATCCATTTGATTGGAAAGGTTTTTTCCCAACTCTTTACTCTAAGGTAATGTCTGTCTTTGAGGTTGAGGTGTGTTTCTTGTATGCAGCAGAAAGATGAATCCTGTTTTCATATCCATTCTGTCAGCCTGTGTCTTTTTCAGGTAAATTGAGTCCATTAATATTAAGAGATATTAATGACCAGTGTTTGTTAATTCCTGTTATTTTTGGTGGTAGTATGTATATGTTTCCTTTTTGGGATTTGTTCGTGTGAGGTTATCTGTTGTCTGTGTTTTGGTGGTTGCAGTTAGTTTCCTTGGGTTGGAGTTTTCCTTCTAGTACTTTTTGTAGGGCTGGATTTGTGGATATGTAATGTTTAAATCTGGTTTTGACATGAAATATCTTGTTTTCTCCATTTACAGTGATTGAAAGCTTTACTGGGTATAGTAGTCTGGGCTGGCATCTGTGGTCTCTTATTATCTGCAGAATGTCTATCCAGGACCTCCTGGCTTTCAAAGTCTCCATTGAGAAGTCAGGTGTTATTCTGATGTTTATATGTTACTTGACCTTTTTCCTTTGTTGCTCTTACTATTCTTTCTTAATTCTGTATATTTAGAGTTTTGACTCTTATGTGACAAGAGGACTTTTTTGTGGCCCAGTCTATTTGGTGTTCTGTATGCTTCTTCTATGATTTTATTGAATATGTTTTCTGTGCCTTTGAGCTGGAATTCTTCTCCTTCTTCTATCCCTATTATTCTTAGGTTTGGTCTTTTTATTGTGTCCCATATTTCCTGGATGTTTTGTGTTAAAAATTTGCTAGATTTATTAATTTCTTTGACCGTTGAGTCTATTTCCTCTATCATATCCTCAACGCCTGAGATTCCATTTCTTGTATTCTGTTGGTTATGCTTGTCTCTGTGGTTTCTGTTTATTTACTCAGGTTTTCCTTTTCCTGAATTCCCTCAGTTTGTGTTTTCTTTATTGCTTCTATTTCAATTTTCAGGTATTGAACTATTTCCTTCACCTGTTTGATTGTTTTGTCTTGGGTTTCTTGACTTGATTTAAGAGATTTCTTGATTTCCTCCAATTTTTTGTTTGTCTTTTCCTCCATTTCTTTAAGTGAATTTTCCATTTCCTCTTTTAAGTCTTCTATCATCTTCATAAAGTTGTTTTTAAGTTTGTTTTCTTCTGGGTCATCTGCTTTGGGATGTTCAGGTCTTGCTGTTGTAGGATCACTAGGCCCTGCTGGTACTGTGTTGCTCTTTATGTTGTTTAATGTGTTCTTACACTTCTGTCTACCCATTTCCTCCTTTAATCCAAACAGGTAGGGCTCCAGGTCACTCTTCTTCCAATTGGTGCGGGTGGGGCCTCTGGCTCCTATGGTTGTTCTTCTTCCCAATTGGTCCAGGAGGGGGCTTATAGCTCCAGTGGTCTCTGTTCCGAATTGGTGCAGGATGGGCGTATGGGTCAGCTGGTCACTATTCCCAATGGGTGCAGGGTGGGCATATGGCTCCGGAGGTCACTGGTACCACAGGGGATGATTGGTTTGTTGAGGGGGTAGGGCCTATACTGGCTGGGGGGAGGAGAGGGGTATGGAATGTGCCCCTGGGACCTAGGGGCTAGAGAACTGGTCTGCCCAGTCTGGGAGATCAGAGACTTACATGTTCCCAATCAGTGCAGGGTGGACGTATGTCTCTGGTGGTCAGTGGTGCTGCAGGGCATGGTTGGTTTGGCATGGGGGTGGGAGAAGAAGCAGCTGCCCCATCTCAGGGGCTCCAATGGCTGGGGGGCACATTCTGGGCGCCCATGGTCTAGGGGCTAGAGAACTGGTCTGCCAAGTCTGGAGATCGGGGTCTTCCTTATCTGTTCCCAATAGGTGCAGGGTGGACATATGGCTCCAGTGCTCACTGGTGCCACAGGAGATGGTGGGTTTGGTGGGGGGTGGGGAAGAAGCTGCTGCCTGGTCTCTGGGGCTGTGCTGGCTGTTCCCAATTGGTTCAGGATGGGCATATCCTAGCTAGCTCTTATAATTTAAAGTAACCCATTTCTATTCATCTACATGCTGCCACATTACTCATGGCTTTTCCCTCTCCTCTTGCATGCGCTGCTTCCTCTGCATCCGGCTGGCAACTCTGCTTTTCTTCTTCTCAGAGTTCTCTCTCTGCCTGGAAGTCCTGCCTATACCTCCTGCCTAGCTATTGACCATTCATCTTTTAATTACACCAATCACAGCAATACATTGTCACATGGTGTATAAATATCCTACAACAGTTTCTCCTTTTGTCTAAATAAAACAAAAGAGGTATAAAATGTATAAGGTTGAGGGACATCAAAGCTTAAATTGTTTATCTAAGAAAATGTTCTGAGCCGGGCGGTGGTGGCGCACGCCTTTAATCCCAGCACTCAGGAGGCAGAGCCAGGTGGATCTTTGTGAGTTCGAGGCCAGCGTGGGCTACCAAGTGAGTTCCGGGAAAGGCGCAAAGCTACACAGAGAAACCCTGTCTCGAAAAACCAAAAAAAAAAAAAAAAAGAAAGAAAATGTTCTGAAGTCTAGAAAGATAGTTTTAAGATGGTAATACAAGTTATGATAGAAAATTGTTTAGGTATACAACTTTAAATTCATCAAAATAAGATAGACTATTTTCTCCAAATATGCCAAATACAAATGAACTGGACATTATGAATTTAATTTTATTTGATAATTATTCTTATTGTTTATGGTTTTATTATGTTACAGTTAAAACCTTTCCTTTTTACTTAGACAAAAGGGGAAATGTTGCAGAATATTCCTTTACATTGTGTGAAGATGTGTCACTATGATTGCTTTAATAAAGAGCTGAATAGCCAAGAGCTAGGCAGGAAGAGGTTAGGTGGGACTTCTGAGGACAGAGAAGACTTGGGGAAGAAGAAAGACAGGGTCACCGCCAGATGCAGAGAAAAGCATCATGAGCAGTACGAAGAGATGAGATAACTGAGCCACAGGACAGAACATAGATTAAAAAAATGGGTTAATTTAAGTTATAAGAGCTGGTGGGACAAGCCTAAGCTAAGGCCAAGCTTTCATAATTAATAAGAAGTCTCAGTGTCATTAGTGGGTGCTGGTGGTACAGAGAAAGACGTGCTGCAGGTTGGCGTCCACATTTCTCTTTCCGTAGCCTGCAGAGTACCTTTCCACACAAAAGAGACTAGAATGTAGGGGGTGAAGGCTGCATGCAGACACCAGCTCAACTTCTCCATGTTCAGTAAGTTGTGTGGGTATTGTCCTTGGCCATGGGCCCCCCCCCCCCCCCCCCCCCCCGCTGTCAATTTGCAGAGAGTAACCCTTTGTCTTAACAACAGCCTGGGTTGTTGGGGAATTTCCACAGGACCCCCTTGGCCATTAAATCTATAGACCGATTTTTACATTTTTTTTTTAATTTTTGAGACAGGATCTTGTATTGTTGCCCAGGCTGCCTTCTAACTTCCTGTTCTAGTTTCATTGCTGCTGCTGTGATTAAAAAAGAAAGGAAGGAAGGGAGGGAGGGAGGGAGGGAGGGAGGGAGGGAGAGAGAGAGAGAGAGAGAGAGAGAGAGAGAGAGAGAGAGAGAGAGAGGAAGGAAGGAAGGAAGGAAGGAAGGAAGGAAGGAAGGAAGAAAGGAAGGAAGGAAGGAAGGAAGGAAGGAAGGAAGGAAGGAAGGAAGAAAGAAAGAAAGAAAGAAAGAAAGAAAGAAAGAAAGAAAGAAAGAAAGAAAGAAAGAAAGAAAGAAAGAAAGAAAGGGAGAAACACTCTGACCAAAAGCAACTTATTAGAGGAAGTGTTCTGGTTTACAATCCCAGGTCACAGTGCATCATTGGGGGATGCAGGGCAAGAACTCAAGCAACTAGTCATGGACAATCCATAGTCAAGAACAGAGAAAGAATAAAGACCTGGGTCCTTGCTTGTTTGCTCTCTACTTAGCTAGCTTTCTCTACTCTGACTCAGGTCAGGACCCAATCTGTTAAAATGGAACTTCCTACATTCCCAGTGGGTCTTCCTATATTAATTAATATTTAAGCCAATCCCCCACAGTCATGCCTATAGCAGTATGATCTAAACAATTCTCCATTAATGCTATTTTTCCCAAGCAACCCTAGATCCTGGCAAATTGACAATTAAAGCTCACTCACTATGAAGTGACTTAAGGTCTCTTCTCTCAAGGCTCTGCAGTCCTAGAATTACTAAAGCATGCCACCATATCTAGCTAAATATATATCTCTCTGTATTTCAAGTTCACCTCAATAAACCTGTTAGAAATGAAGACAAAATATTCTAATCCTAACCTTTCATGAAGCCCAGAGAAACCATTAATCTTTCTATTTAGATCAGGGTTGCAAACCATCAACCATTGAGCTTTCTACTTCAAATGCCTCAAAATAAATCCAAGTATCCCAGCCTTCTCTCACCCCTTCATCTTGGAGAAGTTAATAAATTCACTCTGCAGAGGCTGCTCTGTCACCCTGCTCACCCGATTAATGATAATCTACTGGAGATGAGCACAGTGCTCGGGTCAGTGTCAGGGGAGTGTTAGAAGAACTCCAATTAATTCCTCAGAAACCAACTCCCCTTTGACAGATTCCTCTGCAGAAAACCCCTGTGTTTATCTCAGCCAAACAAAGCTGTAATGAGATCTAAAGCCTTTAGGGAAAGTAGCCCTGAACATGGATGGGACTAGAGAGCATCCTATTAAGTAAAATAAGCCATTCACAGTAAAATATATATTCCATGATCTCACTCATCAATGGAAGCCAAATAGACTTGATATAATGAAAGTAGAGAGGATAAGAGTGGTCACTAGAAGCAAGGAAGGACTCAGGAGTAAAGGAAAGTTGGGATAAACAGGTACCAGAATTGAGTGAGATGGGAGGAATAAGTTCTAACATCCTTCAGCACATCAGGGCAATGAGAGTTTTCAGTAATCCATATTTTTACAAAGAATAGGCAGGGAGGATTTCAAAGATTCCCAACACAAAGATAGTCTAAATGCTTATAAACATGGAATGCTAATTACCCAGATTTGGTCATTATATATTGTACACATGTATCAAACTATCCTATAATGCCCTATAAATATGCATAATTATTATGACTCTAGCAAAAAGGAAAGAGCAGACAGTCCTTTGTCCTTCATCTTAAACCAGTAATGTGGCTTAGAACCAGTCATGGCAACAAGGTCTGACTAGACTAGAGAAGCTGGTAGAGGGTCTTCCTGCTGACATTATGTCTTGGTACCAAAACCAACTCATTACTCTGACTGATTTTTCTTTTTATTATCTATGCAACCATTAGCAAGTTATTTCAACTGCTCTCCATCTTTTTCATCATCAAGAAAATGACTAGAAGAATAATGTCCTTACAGACAGATGGATTACAGTACCAAAGACTCAGGGATAAGTTGGCACAATTTTGATTACTATTATAGTGATTTGTTGATGTCCATTAGATGGAAATTAATAATCCATTTGAAGAAACAAAGTCTCAAAGAGATGACATTATTTACCAGTTGGGACATATTGCTCAGTACTGAAGCAGCAGATCTTTGGATCAACTTGATGGATGGTGCCCAAACTAAGAAATCTCCTCCACTGAACTGTCCTATGAGCTTTCCTGGGAAGATGTGACAAAAATCTCTACACTCAAATAGGGCATTGATGACAGACCAAAAAAAAAAAATGATTACATGTAAGCTCAGCCTGGTGAACCAATTAGTTCCAGGGCATTACATCAAAAGCATGGGAAACATCACTCAAAAGCTGAAGCTCAGCAAAAGCAAAATCCCTAGAACTCCCTGCACAACTTGTAGGCAGCTTCACTGAAGAGTTTCCTCTTCCACAGCAAATGTTTACTATGTATATAACCTTGGTGGGTAGCTTTCCTATGGCTTTTAAGGTTCATTAGCCTCCTGTGTCTTATAAGCCTCCTTTTGCCTTCTAGAAGGGAGCTTTTCAATTTGAAGGAAATAGTTACAAAATATCTGGCCTATCTACTGCTGGTCATCATTCCCAAAGAGACAAGTAGCTTTCATTGGGATTTTCCTTTGATGTTCTGCCCAGAAAAACCCCTCTCCAAGAGACTCAGCATACATTGAAATTGAACAGGACACTAGTTTACCCCTTACAAACAGAAGACATCAGGCACTGCGACATCTCCCATGAGCAGGGCCACTCCTTGGCTGTAGGAGGAATCCTTTACTCTAGTCACCAGTGGCCACCCAATACTGGATCCCATAGCTCCATCATAATATCCCTCAAAGGGATAGTCTTTCCCAACACAGCCTGAGTTCCCATTTCAGAAAAATGTGGTTAAAATGTCTGACTATCCAGAAATATCACAATCTGATTTTGAAAGTATGGGGATTTTTGCAAGAAAAAAATCACAAATGTAAAAGGGTAGCTAATCATCCTTGGATGCTTCAATTGGAGTCTAGTTTTCCTTTTTTTTTAATTAAGAAATTCTCTACTCACTCCACATGCTTCCACAGACCTCCCTCCTCCCTCCTCTCACCCCCCCAGCCCTCTTTCCCAAGCCACCCCACATCCCCCAAATCAAGGTCTTCCATGGGGAGTCAGCAAAGCCCAGCACACTGAGCCCAGGCAGGTCCAAGCCCCTTCCCACTGCACCAAGGCTGTGCAAGGTGTCACACCACAGTCACCGGATTCCAGAAGCCTGCCCATAGACCAGCGGGAGTCTAGTTTTCTTTCGGGCTCCTTTACCTTTTGGATGATTAGAAATCACAGTGAGGCAGTCCAATGCTTTCTAACTGGTCAACTGCCATGTATACATGTCCATTGTCCTTATGGGTAGTAGCTATGGCAACCCTTATTTTACAAACTTAGAAGGAAATCATTTTCTAGTTAATATCAACCTCAAAGACCAAAATTGTGACACACACACCCCACAAAGATCTTGGTTTTCTTTAATAATCTTTATGTTTGGATATCATGCATTTATGCTGTGAGTTATATTAATATCTCTCTAGTGCTCAACATTTGTAAATTCCCTCCTCATATACTTAGAAGAGGCCAGGTTCTTTCAAGTCTCCTGAGTGACCTTTCTTAATAGTAAAAAGCAGTAGCATTATAACAGGATATTGGCACAGAAGGCAGCTAGGGAGGAATTCTATTCTCTGCAGGTAGCCTATTCAGTTCATCCTTTAAGACCCAACCCAAGTTTCTTCATAACCCCAGACAGAACACTAGCCAGATAAGACACAGAAATTCTTCAAAATAGTCTCAGTGACCCTGTTCTTTGCTATTCTATTTTTATGATAATAATAGTAATTCAATGCTTTATTGTGTGGTTGTTACATACTAAATATGTGTTTGTCATATTTATCAATGATTGACTTTTGTATTTTTTCTCTTTAAATTGAAAATGACCTTGACACATGTAGGGTAGCTTTATTAGCCTTTATTAATCCTGCCATTAATCAATGAAGCATAATGCAATGATTATATTTAGGTTAGAACTTCCAGAAGAAAAAAAAGTTACTTTTCTTCCTACGATACACCAAAAGGCCCTGCTCCTGAGAATTAACTTGAGTAGGGAAGAAAAAAGAATAAACAGAAAGCTGTGTCTGGCAGGTGCTATGTAGGTCTACCAAGAACAAAGTTTAAAGGACTCTGGAAGCTTCTGCATTGAATAATTCAAGTAACCTGGGTGTCAAGTTGTAGTGTTATTAGTAGTAGTTCACTAATTTCTCTCTACAGCTTCTCTACCTGCCAAGGTACCAGCTGCTCCAGCCATCCATCACATCCTAGTTCAAGCAGTAGGCCTGGCCTCTCACTGTTCAGAAATGAACACATGATACAAACAGAACCAATCAGTCTTTCACTAAGTTTAATGAGTAGGCATTTTAAAAGGCCATGTTCATCTTCTTCCATGTGAGTCTCAAATTGTAACTATTTGATCCTTGATCACTTAGCAACCATGTGCCCAGCTACATAGAAGGATCCTGTTTGTATTGTGATAGAGTGAGCTCCCAAGGAAAGCATAGACAAGAAGGGTGAAGGGTGAAAGACAGCCCCTTAACCTCATTTCAGACGCTGAGTTGAGGTATGACTGACCTCAGCTCTATCCGTGGACATCCCAGTTGCTGCCTTCATTCACAGCAGTTCAACCTAGGTATCTGTCGCACAGGAGAATCCTGATAAGCAGAAGACAGCAGTTCTAACCTGAACAGAATGTGACCTCCAGGAGGATGCAGACCATATCTGTCCAGCCACTGTGTCTCTAGCATGCAGCTTGATAATCACTTGATATGGATAAACACATGATTGGATTTCCTGGTGTCTCTGAACACCTCTACAGAATCTGTTCAGGAGAGAAGAAGCCCCATAGGATCTGAAGGATCTGAGGGATCACTATGCACTCTTCAAGGAAGCGTGCGAATGCCATCTCTTTATTCTAATCTACTATGTGAGGTTAGCAAGCCATTAATTAAACACTCAGAGTTCCTAACCTGATCAGTTATTGGTGATCCATTTCAGCTTTTGGTAATACATTATGGTTGGGATGCTTTCACTATTTCTGTAGAGTTTGTCTCTAAGACTTTTGGGGTTCTTTCTTCATTCACATTCTTCTGCAAACTGAGAACCTTTTCCAAATGGCAAAGAAGTTTTGAGGGAAAATGTTCATTGGATGTTTTAAAATAACTTCCTTCCCCCAAAGTAGAATCCTTCAGTCTGGTAACCTGGCAACATGACAGAACATCTCCACAAAGCAGGAGGAACAGGGAAGACTTGGTCCTTTGTCATGCTTATTTACCTGTAACAAGTATGTTACTTACTGATAAGTGAAATAAACAGAGAATTTCCATCACGCCCTTCCTCCCTGCTTGGTGTCAACAGAGATGTGGGTACACCAGTCAAGCTAAGGGAGTCCGCCTACACAAGTGATCCTGGAAATTCTGCAATCTGTCTAAATTCTTCCATTAATTTTTCATTCCCACTCTAACCACATATAACACTAGAGAGTTAAGAAAAAAGTCTTAAATAAAATTTAAAATATGGTCTTTTTCCTGTACCTTCCCAAGAAGGAATAAGAAAACCAAAGTAAAAAAGTTCTATGTACAGGTGTACCCGATGGATATCCCAAAATATCCTTAGAATTGCAAAACATTCTGAGGATGGCCCCTGTTTTTGAGGATTGGGACCAAGATTCCAAATGCCCTCTCCTAATGAAACATTGGACTGATGGTGGCCATGTTGGAAAGGCAGAGCAGCCCTCTGAGGCTAGGCAATGGGAGCAGGCACCTCTGACTAGGAACTCCTTGAAGTGATGATTCTTGTGCCTCTCAGTCTGGAGACATGTTGTTACTGTTGTTGTTTGTTATTTGTTGCTGTATCATGTTCATAATTATCAGCCAATGAGATCACAAGTGCATGCCAGCATCTGCTCAAAACCAGGTAACATTAATACAGCAGCTCAAAACATCAGCAGAGTGATTTTACACGTCAGCAGATCTGTCTGCATAAGTCTGCTACTCATTTTCAGAGATTCCCTAAGCCATATCTTTCAGTACAGAACACAAGGGCCTTCATGAGGTGAGGTTTTTATTCCCAGCCATGGTTTTTAGCTCTACAGAGCCTCACCCTTTTCTTCCCTGAAGCACAGGCTTCTCATCTCCACAGTTCCAGCTCTGGTGACTTTGCCATTGTCTTCCCTTTGCACAGCCTCCTCAGATGACCCTCAGTGGTCAGCACCACACCCACCTAGCCCAGAAATCCTTCCCAATGCTATCTCCTCCCCACTCATCTACAGCCTTTGGAAGCTCCCCTCTTCCCTGCTCCATAACATCCCAACCCTGCTGTTCTTGTATTTACCACAGGTCATTTTAAGCTTCTGTTTTTCCTGCAGTCTCCATCACTAGCCCAAGACCCATAGGACAAACACTGTGTCATGTAGCTCTGAATCACACATCTGGTATAGCAACTGATATGGAGAAGGCATGCTAAACATATTTGTTAAATAATAAATAAACCTTTAATTTTTCACAAAATGAATCCTAAATTCCTCTATAGTATACTCAAAAGTGTATGCATATGCTTACAAATGGTCATGAACAGGGAGAGGCAGAGACAGAGATTACTATAACTTTTTAAAAATTGGTAAGATGCCAGCAAAACTGGACCTTGTTAAAGACTAGCCTTTTTCTATACATGAATACCTTCCGTATCCACCCAAGTCCTGTGCCGCGTGTACATTTCCAGCCACCGTGGGAATACTCACACCACTAGAAGCAACCTTGGATATTTGGTAGATACTCAGTATGGTCCTGTTCTTGCTAACAACAGCTGAAATTTGTCTAGCAACAGTTTCTGCCAACACACTGATTGTAGCCCTGTTCTCTACCACTATACAGAACAAGCCTTGTCCTTCCCATAAGGCAACCTCCAAGAATCTGAAAATCCAAGACTTCCGTTATTCAGAGCAAGCACCACAAATGCCTTAAACTGGCTTTCAAGCATGTGAACCCTGAGATCCTTTCTCAACAATGCTCATTCTTCTGTGGTGTGTATCAAGAGCCATCAATTAATAGCTGTGCAAATTGTTAGGCATAGTCTTACATGCCTATAATTCCAGAGCTTGACAGACTGGGGTAGGAAGATCTTAGAGTTTGAGGCTAGCCTGGCCTATAACAATGATATTTTGTCTTAAAAAAAAAAAACTTATGTAAGTAGAACTTGGTACAAGTTCTGGAATAGAATTCTTAAACTTTTCTGAACTTCAAAATCACCGAGGGAATTTAAGCACTCCTTTTTCACAGAAGTTCTATTGAGTAGTAAGTGGATTGTGGGATATAGAAATCTACATTTTGATAAAGGGATCAAAATACATGGCTTTGGGAAGTTCCCAGAGTACTCTCCAAAATATTCTCATGAAACATCACCCACTTCTGTTTATTCTTTTGCTGATATAAGTTTAGATCTGTCTTATCCTTGAGATCTAACTCTTAAGTTGGCTAGAATACGCTACCTAAATATTGAGTGCATATTTAGAGTAATGGGGTCAGAATCAGGCATTCACTAAGCCTTTGCATTTAAGCAAAGGAAGATTTGGGAGATACAATCCTTTCATCAAAGATTGCATTAGAAAAGTTGGCCGAGGGGAGGAAAGAGTGGGTTTGATGTTCTTCATCCTTTCAAAGCCTTAAAGTGTTTTAAGCAGTGTAAAGGTACATGATCTGTCCTCTATTTTCTGAATGTACCACAGAAAGCCTTTCCCATGCAGTAAATACCTACTTTAGCAAATCAAATAAGCTGGAAAAGCACTTGGGCATCATGCCAAGGAGAGAAATCACTCCAGTTTTCTTTCACTTCATTGATGTTATTAATAAATTATTAACTGCCACTACTGGTGAGTTCTTCTTAAAGAGTATCTCTCTGTTTGAGCTGCAAAAGGTAAGACAACATGGAGATGATTTGAAAGTGGGAGGCAAAACTCAAAGGATGCTAGATTGTCTGACACAAGATTCAGATATTACTGTATTTAAATACTCATTCTGCTGACTAACTTATTGACTTGATCAAGTTACTGAACTATGCAGAGTTGTCATTTTCTCATCAGTATCATGGGTCTTCTAATGGTCCCAGTACTAAGAAGATGCTGTAAAAACTTATATCAAGGCAACTGTTACAGTGCAGGGTCATGACATGTTACCTACATATCTTTATACCTTTTGGTAATTCAGCAATTTATTTCTATCACCATCAAGTGCACATGAAAGTCATTTGTCAAACAGCTACTTCCAGTTCACAAATGTGACCACTAAAGCAAAGGTTTGGTAGATGAGCATGGTAACAAAATGCAAGCCATTCATCTGCAAGTCCAAAGCTCCATCCCCCACCATCCTCCCTCTCAAAAGGTCACCTTGATGTCCACAAAACAACAGGAGATGCTCAGTGTTGGTCAGCTGCCCACCTTGAGAGAGCTAGGAGGCCACAAGAAAAGCTGCAGACCTGAGGTCTATTCCTTTCTCTACCTCCATTCATTCCTTCGTTTGACAAATATTTACAAGCCTGGGACAGAAAATAAGCCAAGAAAACCAGATGGCCTTTGCTCTCCTTTCATGTAAGTCTCTACTGATCTCAGCAAAGAAGCTCCCTGAGCAGCCATACTATCCACTAGGGCAGCCTCATCCCACTCATAGCCTGTCTCCTGGTCCATCTTACTTCCTCCATTCTCACATACTCCCATTCTTATTTCCTTTGTCGCACCAACATAAGTTCAGTGAAGACTGGAAACTCCTCTAACTTATCTCTGTCTGTACCTATAGCTCCAAGAATGGTGTGTGGCCCACAGTATAAGCTTCAAAAATGTTTGTTGACTGGAGTGCACAATCTTGAGGAAGAGAGAGAAAACTCAAACAAATGAGTAAATATGAACTACTCAGAGGGAAGCCCCCTAGGGTTGGGCTGGCAAATAATCAGTGAGCCTCTTGGTGGATGGACCCTCATGGAGGACGGAAGGGTTAGCTCAGGCACCCAGTGATAAGCTTTCTGTGCAAACAGCGCAGGGGAACTTTGCCATTTCTGTGTGATCTTAGTGGCTGTCACTGCTCTTCCCAAGCTGCAGCCAAATCAGGATTCAGCAAATAAAAGTAACTTTCAGCTGTCAGCACCCTCCCAAGATTTAGCTTATTGAAAATACTGAGGACCAAAATTGCAAGATAGACCAGGCTGGGACATGACACTTAAACAAAATTCCTTTATAAAATCCACTGCACATACAGTAAAATTACAACTCAAAGAGGAGTTCAGCCTGGGCTCTCAGCTCAGGGAGCTAAATGACTCTCCACTAGCATTGGGTTCTCATTAGCAGCTTGCATGCCACACAGTGCTCGGTGATCCGTACCAACTCAAAAGAAATCTGTAAGAAGAAACCAGCATAAGGCAATACAGCGAAGCCATGACTCACTCCCTCCTCTATGTCAAATCCAGGTGACAGGCTGATGTAAAACCCAAATGGCCATAGGGATCAGGAATTAGGGACTGGCATGAGTGGCAGGGATTTGACCATGGGTTGTTTTTTAGTGAAATTAGTTTCCAAATCAGTAAGTACATCCAAGAAGCTCTGAGGACAGCCTTACAGTCCCCAGTGGAGTAGGAGAGAAGGGGCTCCCCAGCTCATCCATGTGGGTCCTTCCACATCATCATACTAGAATATCAAAGCTTACAGGTAGCAATAGTGGCCCACAGTGTCCAGGTAAGCCACATAGTTATTACACTTGTCTCCCTACCACCATTTCTTGTCACCACCCGCTGTAAACATCATACATGTGGCCCTGGCCACAGTATCTCAGACTGGGGCCATATTTCAGACACAGATTAAAGCCACCATGGTCTAAGCTGGAGCACAAAGATTGCATCTCTGCTCCGATGCACAGTGACTGATGACCCAGGTCTATCCCGTCCAGTCCACATCCCCACCTCTTCAACTTTCACCTCTGCTAAGGTGCACTGGGACAACTCAAGTACAGAACATTCAACAGAGAGAATAAGTTGACACAAGATAATTCATCCTGAGATATTGACACACTGCCTAGAATGCATTTATTCAATTAACCATGGTGTGAACAAAGAGACACAAGATCAGGCTGGCTTTAGTGAGAAGTCAGAAACAACTAAAAGATGGCCTGCTGCTGGACAGAGCAGGCCTGAAGACAAAGGAGTCTTGGTGGCCTGTCTTGAGCTGTCTTAGATGACAGAATGACACTGGGAACTTGAAGACAGGCTCAAATCAGAAAGCAACACCTTCACAATCCTCCCCCACAGTAGGCCTGGCCTGTCATACCATCTTGGGACCTCTCAATCTTTCTATTTCCAAAATGGGCATAAAGTCACTCACCTCTTAAGATTTGATAAAGACGACATCCAGCAGCAATGGTCAAGTATCTACCAGTGTTGAGCTGGACACATCATAAACACTTGGCCAATAGCATCAGCCTTCTACTTCCTTCATGCAGAGGGAGCCGAGAAAAATACTATAGTCATAGTCACAAGATCATGACAGGCTAAACCCTCAGAGAGAAATCTGGACCCTGAATAGTGGCAGCTAATTTCATATACTCATCCCCAGAGATATAGGAAGGCTGATTTAAAAATCATTTCTCTAAAAAAGAAAGACAGCTAGTTGGAGCCTCCCCAACACTGTGTCAAGACATAAACAAAGCATTTCAAGAGCACCTGATGATGGACCAACATCTCCACTTTACCAAGGAGTCTCTTTTCTAGTGAAACTCTCATAAACTCCGAATGGGGATGGGGAAGAGAGCGCTGGGAAGGAGCAGTGTACACATACTCCTCTCTCCTACTTAACATCAAACAACAGAGCTTATTGCTAAAAATATAAGCAAAAATCAGGATTCACCTAGCAGGAGTCATCTCCATGGATACAAAGAGACATGAAAGGGGGAGGGGAAAAAAAGACAAGAATGCACGGCCTGGAGATACTTCATACAAGGAAGTGAGGTTCACTTATGGGCTGGTGAATCCCAATTTCTTATGTGTTGCTTGAATCTTAAATCAGTCTTATAATAAAAAAAAACCCAGTACCAGATATTGGGGTGAAAGCTGAAAGATCAGAGAAGAAGAGCAAGCCACAGCCACCACCTCTTACCTCACCAACTCCTCAGCCTGAAAAAGCCTCAGCCAATAGGCCTTCTAGTCAAATGAGCTTCCTCAGCCAAAAAGGCTTCAGCCTGAAAAAGCCTTTAGTTCCCGTCTCCTCACACCTTATATACCTTTCTCTGCCCTGCCATATCACTTCCTGGGATTAAAGGTGTGTGTCTTCCCAGTACTAGGATTAAAGGTGTGTACCACCACTGTCTGGCCTCTATGTTTAATCTAACAGCTTGTTCTGTTCTATGATCTTCAGGCAAATTTTATTAGGGTACACATTATCTCAACACACTTAAGACCAGCTTTCCACCTCAGATATACTACCTGAATGAGAGTCCCACATGGCACTACCAGTACAGTCCACATAGTCTGATGGCTGAGAGTGGTAATCATTGAACTTTCCTGTATAATTCCTTTGTGGGGGCACTTGGCATTCATAGCCTCATTTATTCTTAATGACAATTGTGTTAACGTGACACTATTATCCTCATTTCACAGTGAGGGACCTAAAGCACCAAGAAGGTTACTTTCTGTTGGCAAAGCTGAGAATCCCATTCTAGAAGCCAAATAGTCATTACTAACATACGCTGGTTGGTCACAAAATGCCAGGCAATGCCAAAGTACATTATTTCATTCTCAGGACAACCTCGGAGGTGGCTGTTGTCATATTCATGGTGCAGATGAGTAAATGACCAAGTCGAGAACGTTAGGCAGCTCACTCAAGCCAAAGTAAGAATCAGAAGGAGGATTCAAACCCAGAGTCCAAACAGATCTTGTCAACAGATATGTTCAACACTCAATGCTAGCCACACCCCTAAGCAAGGCAAGGAGATGTGCAAGATGTTATAACTAGAACACTATGGGCTGCAGAAGTCTGCAGGACCAGAAGCGACTTTAACTATGGGGTCGCTGTGAAAAGCTTCCTTGAGAAATGGCATTTATATGGACCTGGAATAATGATATAAAGGGTGTTGAGTCTGTTAGAAAGCATTTGGAGAGGTCAAGTTCACCAAAAACACTTGGAGTCATTCAGCACAGTGGTCCTTGGGCTTTACAACCTAGAGAATTAGTCAAAACTCAGACTGTCAGGCTCCATTCCCAGAGTTTTTTAATTCAGTAGCTCTGGGATGCAGCCCAAGAATCTGCATTTCTGATAGCATTTTAGGTCCAAGAATCTCACTCTAACAGCTGATCCAAGGAGAATGGAATGGGGAAAGAATACAGGAGTGAGTGGAGGGTGAGAAGCATTGGCAATAAAGAGAAAAGGACATGGGTAGAATATTTCATGAGCAGCTTGGGCAGATGCATTATAACACATGTTCTATCAGGAGGCAGAGTGAGGGCAGTCACCAGTCTCTGCATAAGTGAAGCACCATAGAAACAAGCCACTCAGACCCTCCCATGGAAACAAAAATTCCACACCCTTCTAATACTGCAAAGCCTGCTTCCCATGACTTTGGTTGTTCATCCTGCTGCCAATTTCCACCTCCTTAAGGAGTCATGTGACTAGTGAACTATCATGGTTATTATCCATCCAGCATCCATGTGTTCAGTCACTGTTCCAACCGGAGATGAGAGATCTCCCTTCACCAACAGGACAAAAGAGGGGATTAAGATACCCTAGTGGACAAGCCCTGTGAAACACTCTACTCACTTGGTTGATTGTCTCTGCAGCCTGATACAGTCCCAAACCATGATGAGGACATTAAAAATGCACAGGACCAAACTACTCTAAAACCTCACAACTACATCCTGAAGTTCTGACAAATGGGGACACTGGGGTTTGAAAGCTGACATGACTTGCCAAGCCTGCTTCTTGCCAACTGTCAGCTGAAGGACAGTGTCTTCGGAGAATACAGAGATGCTCTTGCTGGGTTGAACAGAGCCCTAGGGACAGACTCCTCCTCTCTCTGGGCTACACTGCCAAATCAAGTACCCCTGCTTAGAGGCTCAGAAGTTTGGCAGGGGGCTGCAGAAAGCTGCCCCCCGGCTATTTCCAGTCACCTTTTCTTTCTGTCTAAGCAAGAGGAAGTATAAGAATTGGGCCAGATGGGCTA
This sequence comes from Peromyscus maniculatus bairdii, assembly GCF_049852395.1. NCBI lineage: Eukaryota > Metazoa > Chordata > Mammalia > Rodentia > Cricetidae > Peromyscus > Peromyscus maniculatus. The sequence goes on from NC_134859.1 coordinate 32,706,694, forward strand.
GAAAATTCTACTCACAGAAGCTGTGTTTGGGGCACACAGCCTTTGTGTATATTCCAGTCATGTTAGAAGCAGTGTCCAGTGAGAACATTCCAAGAAGGCCAGCCAATGTCAAAAGCATCAGCATGGTGTCCTTTACATCCGAGGTGGCCTGATTACATATCAAGGGTGAAGCCACGGAATTAGCATTCTTTGGAGCATTTACTAGGCTCGTGCCATAAAAATGACTCAACACCCACCACAACCTCCATGCCCTGCCTGCATCCTGCTCTGTGGATGGTACACTGTGTACAGCTGAAGCCAATGTGCTGTTGTTCCCATATCACAGGCAAGGACACAATAACCAAGAGACCTTGGTGTAGGAGGTGGACCATGGTGGGAGAGAATAAAGAGTGGTAGAACTCAAGGTGTGAAGGCCAGATTACGTGGCCCCAAAGCTCTTGTGAAAAATGTCCCCTCTGTGTCCTGTGTATATTAAAGGTAAATTCAGGTCAATGGATGACAGCCCCTGACTCTGGAAAATGTATAGCCTACTCAGAGCAGAGAACACACACACAGGGAGAAATAACTTCAGAGCTCTTATACAGTAACATATAAGGAGCAGTGGCCTGGAAGGCCTGGAAGTCACCTTTCACACAAAGGAAACACTCTGTGCCCTCACTCAAAATATCTTATGGAACTCAACGACCCATGAAAGATAATATCAACAATGAGAGCAGCTAATATTTTATGTGTTGCTCTTATATACTGGATGCTAAGTGTTCATAGGACACACTGTAGGGTTTTTTTGGAATATAGTGATCCCCTTCACACTCATACCTACAATTTTGCTTTCCCAGATTTCAGCTAACTGAAGTCAACTGCAGTCCAAAAATATTACAAGGAAATTTTCAGAAATATGCAGTTTATAAGTTGTAAATTGTGCACTGTTCTCAGTAGTGTGTTGAAATCTCACGCCACTCCTGTCTATCCCACCCCAAACGAAGCATCTCAGTGCCCAGTGTGTTTGTGCTGGCTTTGGTACCCACCCACTAGCCAGCTAGCAGCTGCCATGCTTATCAGACTGATCATCCCACAGAGGTTGAATCATGATGCCTGTATAAAACACCTCCTTTCATCTTATCGCATGGAAATTATGTCATTCCTCATCATTACAAGAAGGGAGAATACAGACCAGTAAGATTTTTATAATTTACAAATTTACACTTTTACAAAATTACAGTTTACAAATTTAATTTACAAATTACACTTTTAACATATAGCAAGGTCAGCGGAACTAAAGGATCTATGGGACTTACTGACTACCAGTCGGATTCTAGGTTCAATGAGGATACTGCCTCAAAGGAATAATGGGGAGAGATGAAGCAAGATACCTGATATCTTTCTTAATACAGACATAAACACATACATTCACATACACATGCACACACACATGCATACACATGCATGCAAATGCATGCACACAGGTGCACACACATGCATGCATGCACACACTCACACACGTGCAGGCAAACCTAACCCTAACCCTAACCCTAACCCAAGCACATAGTCACCCATGCATGCACACATGCACGTACCCGTCATTCACACCAATACACTAAAAAATTAGGATTTATTTATTTTTATTTTATGTGTGCCAGTGTGTGCCTAAGTGTATGTATGTGTGCCATATGCCTGCAGGTATCTGCAGAAGTCAGAAGAGGCCATCAGATTCCCCCAGAACTAGAGTTACAGGCATGGGTAGGTTGCCCAATATGGATGCTAGGAACTGGATCCTCTGCAAAAGCAGCAAGTGCTCTTAATCACTGAGTCATCTCTTCAGGACGTGTAAACACACACACACACACACACACACACACACACACACACACACGTTGGGGTCCCTATAAGCATCACAACCAGCAGGAGATCAGCACCACTTTAGTAGGTGCTGTGTCAAAAACTTCCAGAGTCTGGCCTCACAGTTTATTTTCCTTACACATTTAAATACAGTAAAACTTTTGGGAAAGTCTGCACATGGCTGTTATCACAACAAAGCTTCAGGGCTGGCTCTGTCAAACTCCCTTGCAAAGCACACCTCTATAGCAGAGCACCTGTGACATTTACAATAAGAATGAGCTCTATTGACCGCTGAACAGTGCTCAGACCAAGGGCCTAAGGAGGAAGAATTTGTAATAAGCATAAGAATGGATTCTATTGGTGGAGAATGCATAGTACGTGGGACCTCTTCCATGAGGATGGGTTCTAGTCACTGAGAAACGAAGCTCAGAATTAGGGCTTAAACAATGCTCAGGATTTGAGGGGATTCAGGTGAAGGCTGGACACATAGAATAGCAAAAGATCACCAGGTTGTTAAACAACATCCACTCCAGCCTTCCAGGTAACCAGGCATCAGTCATTTTCTTCCCTTGAAGAAGAAGGGAAGGCTTGTTCAACAGTATGGTTCCTCCAATGCTTTCCCTAAGCTGTGCTTCCTAATCTCTCTCTCTCCCCCCCCCCCCTCTCTCTCTCTCTCTCTCTCTCACACACACACACACACACACACACACACACACACACATTAATTAAAGAAAAAATTCTCTTTTTCATAGATATGTATATACAGGGGAAAAACACATATAAGGTATACTCTGTGCAGTTTCAGGCATTGTAGGGGTTCTTGGAGTACATCACCCACAGGTTAACGAGAAGTACTGTCATAAGATTTTTCTTCTACTTACCAGCCCTCTATTAGCAGATACTGTGGCTTACATAGACCATGCTAATACATATCCGCAAAATAATTGTGAGAGGTTATGGTGACATGCCTTGCTTTGCAGATGAGACTGGAGAGATATGTAAAGATTAAATCAAAGTTTATTGTTCATTTGTGGTTTTGGAATTCTTCAAGAAGAACATGACAAGTGCTTCTTCAACAGGCAGGATGGGACAGGCTTTGCATATGTAACAGGGGACAAGAATATTCCATCACTTTTCTCAGGTTTGCATGCACACCACAAGGTATGTTGTGAAATGAATCATTAGGGCAGGTCTCTGTGCAGAGTTTAAAAGCCACCATGCCTGAGGACACGCAGCCAGCAATAATGAGCCAGAGTCCAGATGTTTGTCTCTACAGTCCACCTCTACACCAGGCTGCCCAATGGAAATAAAAAGACAAAGGCTGTGTTCAGCTAACCCTTTCCTTGAAGCCACATAAAGATGTTTAAAAGCCACGTTAAAATTTATTAAAATTAATTAGTTAATACACTCAAATTCCCTCTATGCATCAAACATGTTATCCTATCAACACGAAAACATTCATTTTTTTCAATTAAATCAATAAAAACTGAGATTTCTTTGCTACTGTTCTCTATAGGAATCTGGACGAATGGTATACTTCTATCCATCTCAGTTCAGATGAGTCCAGGGTCAAGAGCTTGGTAGCCACAGGTATCTAAAGACTACCACACAAAGCAGCACATCTCTAAAGCACAGTACAGCAGCCCGCTCCTTAGATTTTGCTACAAAAGAAACTCTCCCCTCATATTTCCTCCTCCCAGCAGTTTCCCTTACGCAGTTTCCAGAATACTCAAAGGGCAAACCCAGTGTCCAGAGTGACTCATTTCTGCTTGCCTTGGCTACTTTTAGATGTCACACGGCACTGACGGAGAAAAGCCAGTGGTAAGGGAGCCCTACAGGCGATGTATGTTGCAGCCTTTTCAAAACAAAGACCCCTAAGCCGAAAGGACTCGCATGGGCAGCAGCCCAAAGCACCGGCCTTACAAAGCCACAGGCTCAGCAGCAACCAAACACTGGCTTTTAATAGAAGTTCTCCCATTAGGCTTTGCAGAGATACACCTGATCCTTCATGCTCAACCCTGACAGAAATCGGCTGACCCCATTTCTTTTGCTTGGCCAAATAAGCAGGTGGCAGGATTTCAGAAAGACTGGCATCTGGAGAGTCTTTAGATGGAGAAGTGACAGCTATGGAATAACCTGGGAGCAGCCCATTATTCTGAGAAACACCACACATCAATATGCAGTCACCCTGAGTGGCCCACCATGAGGCTCTGGTAAGCAACGTGGCCCTTCCCTGAGGTGCCCTCATGGTTTCCTATCTGCAGGTCCATGGAAGGGTAAGGCTTCAGAGTCCAGCCGTAGCCAGGCTAAGAAAGCAAATCAAACATCCTGCCTGCTTCTGTCCTTCTCAGCATCTCCTGCACCTCACTGCTCAACGATGAGGCAAATGTGTTTGTCAGCCCATTTCTTTTATTTTCAAAGAGGCCTCTAACTTTTCATGCTTAATTTGGGGATGACACACAGAGGAGAAAACAAACTCTAGGCTGAGAGAACAGCATCAGTCCCTTTTGCCTGGACAGTGTGGCATTGAGAAATTAAATTGTCCATCATGGGATGTTTCTTCAGAGGACAAGAAAAGACTAACAGGCCTTCCATCATTTACTGACTTCCCTTTTATTGAGCAACCACTGTATGCTAAGCTGAGTTCTGGACACTCAGAAAAAATGCTGCTTTCTGTTGTTCAAATCTTAGGTGGTCTTATAATAAAAAAACCGAGCCAGATATTAGGGTGAAAGCTGAAAGATCAGAGAAGCAGAGTAAGCCACAGCCAACCTCACCCCACCAACTCCTCAGCTGATTCTGTTTTCACAGACTGAAAGCCTCTGAGTCCTCACTGGAAAGGATCTCAGCTTAACTGCTTTAGTTCCTGTTTCTTCACGCCTTACAAACCTCTCTCCACCCAGCCATATCACTTCATGGGATTAAAGGTGTGTGTGCTTCCCGGTACTGAGATTAAGGGTGTGTGACACCACTGCTTGGCTCTGTTTCCAGTGTGTGCCACCACTGTCTGGCCCCTATGTCTAATCTAGTGGCTGGCTCTGTCCTCTGATCTCCAGACAAGTTTATTAGGGTACACAATATATATCACCACAGCTTTCCTTCCTCCCATCCAAGACCTCACACACCAACCAACACAACGGACCACTGAGAGCACAGTACACTGGGAATTATAACAATTATAACAATTATAAGCCAAGCAGAATGAGACTCTGGAGAAAGAGAAAATTAGTGAAGCTGGGAGAGTCAAGGACAGACAAATGGGACACTTGTGGGAATCTTGTGGCTCTTTACGGTGTGTGAACATCTCATGAGTTGTAAGCACCGTCTAAGTCTAGCGATATTCATTAGATCCAATGAGATACAGAGACAGCATCACTGATCAAAGGGGGCCCAGCTATCTGGGTGCTCATTTATACAATATAAAGTTCCTGCCTCATGAGGAACGACATGGGCCTTGGTGACGAACGGACTCGAGTATTTGGTAACAGAAATGTGTATCGCGACTATTATGCCCTCACTAGTCCTTGTTAGACAGGCGACCCTCCCCTCCATCCCACAGTCCGTCTCACCACCTCTACCACATGACCACTCCTCTAGAGATACAGAACTCAGACTGGATCCTTCTCATCTCTGCATGGACTGAAAGCCCCCCGCAACACTTTACCCACATGGCAGAGAAACAAAATTCAGTAGTTCACTTACAACTAGCCAAAACATGGAAGTGGCCCACAAGACAACCAGCTGATGAATAAATGTAACACATGGTCTACAATGAAACATGACTTAGACATGAAAAGAAACTATTGACACCTCCTACAGTTTAGGTGAACATTGACAACATCATGCTAAGCCAAAGAAGACAGGCACCAGACACAATCTTATATGATTTCATTTACACACAAAAGGAGCAAAATCAGCAAATACAAAGAAATTTGGAAGATGGCCGTTCCCAAGGAGTAGAGACAAAGAGAAACAGGGAGAGCTTGATGGCTGTGTGTGGAGTCTCACATCTGGAAGGTTTGAAAGTTCTGGAACTAGACAGTGATGAGTATTGTACAAAATGACAAAGCTCATAGGAGACAGGGCCTGGGCTCAGCCCCTCATCCTGCGGACCACCAGGCTAGCTCCCCCACCTCCCACCCTCACAGGAGGAAAGGCCTCACCATCTCCTAAGCACAGGGACCACTGCTTCTCCAAGCCTGCAGTGCAGTGTGTGTCTACCCACTGCATTTGTGCTGAGTCCTGTCGGTGGAAACTGGGCGGGCCTTCGGTGGCCTCTCTGCTTTCCTGCCTTTGTGAGTGTTCTTAAGGGCATCAATGCACACGTGTCATTTTTCAGCAGAACATAGTATTTATGTCATTTCCAGGAAGAGAACATTTGTGGCTCTTGTAATGTATCACTTCTTGTTTTGCTCCGCAGCACAGGCTGGACAAATCCCTCCCTCTGAGACTTGTCACTGCCTCTTCTCTCACCCATTTGCAAGAGGTGGGGTTAGAGGTATGGTTCACTGGGGTGGGAAAGGGAGGAAAGCAGCCAGACAAAAACCAAGCAGCATGGTAGAAATTCTCCAGGGCTTCTACAGAGCCTAGATCCGGATGGGGCTTGGAAAATAAAAAGTCACAGACTGAAACCTCTAGCTCAGCTACAACCAGGGAGGCTACCTAGTAAAGAGGACCCTAAGAAAGACACAGGGATCACCCAACGACAGAAAAATTCATGATATCTACATGAGCAAACTGGGGGTGGGGTAATGTAAGGCAAGGGTCAAGAGAAAGAGAGCTTAGGGGAGCAGGAGGTCCCAGCTGGATCAGGAACAGAGTGGGAGAACAAGGAAAGAGATACCATGATAAATGAAGACTCTAGGGGAATAGGAAGAAGCAAAGTGCTCGAGAGGTCCCCAGAAATCCACAAAGATACCTCCACAATAGACTACTGGCAATGGTCGAGAGAAAGCCTGAGCTGACCTACTCTGGTGATCGGATGGCCAAACACCCTAACTGTCATCATAGAACTCTCATTCAGTGACTGATGGAAGCAGATGCAGAGATCCACAGCCAAGCCCCAGGTGGAGCTTCAGGAGTCCAATCAGTGAGAGAGAGGATATGAGCAAGAGATATTGAGACCATGATTGGAAAAAGCACAGGGACAAATAGCCAAACTAGTTGGAAACACATGAACTGTGAACCAATGGCTGAGGAGCCCCCATGGAACTGGACCAGGCCCTCTGGATAAGTGAGACAGCTGATTGGCTTGAACTATTTAGGAGGCCCCAGGCAGTGGAACCAGGACCTGTCCTTGGTGCATGAGCTGGCTTTTTGAAACCTAGGGCCTATGCTAGGATACTTTGCTCAGCCTTGGTGTAGGGAGGAGGGGACTGGACCTGCCTCAACTGAGTCTACCAGGCTGGGCTGACTCCCCAGGGGCAGTCTTGCCTTGGAGGAGGTAGGAATGGGGGGTAGGTTGCGGGGAGGGGAAGCTGGGGGGTGGGAGGAGGGAGGACAAGGGAATCCGTGGCTGATATGTAAAATTAAATTAACTATAAAATAATTTTTTTAAAGTGGCACAGATCCATTGTACAAAGTGGTAAGTTTCCTAATGATGCTTTCTTTCAAGTACATCATATACTTGACCAGAGTCAATCCTACTCTCCTCCACCGCCTTCCTCTCTGCCCTCCTGCTATTCCTCTCCTCCCCCAAACAGTCCCTGGTCTCCTTTCATGCTTAGATGTATGCCTGTGTCACATGAACACATATATAATAGAAGTTGCACATATGAGAGGAAACAGCATTGTTTGCCTGAGACTGACTTATTTTGCTTGTGTGATAATCTCCAGCTCCACCCATCTTCCTGCGAATGACATAATGCTATCTTTTGTGGCTGAATAAAATTCCATTGTGCATGCACGTCACATTTTCTTTTCTCCTTGTGTATGTGTAGATACATGTCTGTGAGTGTGAGCATACATGCATGTGCCCCCATGTGCACGTGGAGGTCAGAGGACAAGCTCAGGTTGCAGTTCTCACCTTCTGCCTTGTTTGAGACAGAGTCTCTTGTTATTTGGCCTGTGATCTTCCAGACACTTTCCTGCTATGCCTCCCATCTCATAGGCTCACTGGGAGTCTATATATTATAGACGCACACTATCATGTCCAGTGCAGGTTCTGGAGGTCCAAACTGAAGTCCTCACATTCATGCACTAAGAATTTTACCCACTGTGCTGTTTCCCTGACCCCTCCTTTTTCTCTATCCATTGATGGGCACCTAGGCTGATGCCATAACTTGCAATATTATAATATTGATGTATAACAACAATTCCTACAGTTAAATTATAGTTAAGAGTAGATCATGTGTTTAGGAACATGGAGTAGTTGTATATTCTCTGCCTGTAAGTTACTTAGGTTATGTGTGGGTGTGGGTGAGTGGCTGTAAGTGATGAGTACTGAGTGTATGACTAAGTGCATTGTGCACAGAGTCAGTAGTATTACCCACCTGGCACACAGTATGATCGAATGACTACATAGCAAGTAATCCCATCACAAGGTGAATGGAGCCACAGTGTTTTTCAGCATTGGACACTTACAGAGGTTGCCCTTGGGAAATGCTGAGTATGAGCAAACAGATTGAAAGCTGTGGTGTTATATATATGTGTGTATATATATATACATTTTTATGTATATATACATATATATAAATACATTTTTTTAATTTTCTGTGTATGTACATGTGGAAAACTTGCCTATTCTCTTTTCCACCATGTGAGTCCCAAGGATCAAACTCTGATTGGAAGGCATGGCAGTAAACGCCTTCACCAGCTGAGCTATCTCACCAACCCAAGCTGTACTGGTTTCTGAGATGGCTAGGCACAATGGGCTTCATAGCTGTGAGTCTTTGAATGATAGATTGTTATTAAGAAATATATAGGTGGCAAATAAGGAGAGTGCATAGGACTGAGGAAGCAAAGAAGGTAAAGACATAGATTAGATATGAGCTCATCAATATTTGTCTGGGGTACGATATGGATTTTGATCTTTTAGTTCCGTGTGTGCAATCTAATTACAACAAAGACACTTGTTCTGAGGTCCATTCCATGTAGGCAGCTGATAACTGATGATGATGATGATGATGATGATGATGATGATGACGACAGCACTAGTTTCCATTCACTAGACATTTTAATGATAACACAATCACCGTGCTAAGCACTTACGATACTTAGCACATTTTTGGGGTTTTCTGGTAACAGCCCTGATTTCCTTCTGGGTAACTAGGTATACATATTTTCAGGCTATATAATCTCTCAAAATGGAATCCAACCTCAGCTCCTGGAGAGAATCATGGGACCCAGGTCTATGCCAAAAGGAGTGTCATATCTGACTCAATACGGACCTCAACATTGATTCAGAGATAGACACATGACCAGCCAGAGCCAGTGATATGACTTTCTCATGGGACAGAAATAAAGGTTGTGGCAGCCCCAGAGAGGCTAGTAACAGTAAGGTCCCAAAGTGGGACAGGGAGGCATCCCTGGGAAGGGGAAAGAGAAGAGATCTCCTGGGTAGACTGGAGGCCAGCAGGGATGGGAACATGAGGGATTGGGTTGGGAGGGTTGATGGAGGGGGAGAGTAATAAAAGAGTTGTCTTGATGCAGGGAGCATTTGGGGATCAGGTAGAAACCTGGTGGAATGGAAACTCCCATGAATCTATAAGGATGACCCCAGCTAAGACTCCTAGCGATAGTGGTTAGGCAGCCTAAACTGGCCATCTCCTATAATCAGGGTGGTAGCTACTCCAATTATCATCAGAGAGCCTTCATCCAGTGACTGATGGAAGCAGATGCAGAGATCCATAGCCAAGCAATGGGCCAAGTTTGGGGAACCCCGTTGAAGAGATGGAGGAAGGATTGTACAAGCTGGGGGTTCAATATCATCACAAGGAAACCCACAGAAACAATTTACCTGGGCTCATAGGAGTTCACAGACTCTGGACAGCTAGGGAGCCTGCATGCGACCGACCTAGGCATCTCTATATATGTGTGACAATTGTGTAGCTTGATCTACTTGAGGGACTCCTAGTGGTGAAAGCCAGGCATGTCCCTAATGCTTTGGCTGGCTTCAGGAACCTATTCCTGAGGTTGCCTTGCTCAGCTTTAATACAAGGGGAGGAGCCTAGTCCTACCTCAACTTCATCGCCCTGCTTTGTTGACACCCATGGTAGGCCTGCCTTTTCTGAACAGAAACAGAGGAGGAATGGATTGGGAAGCAGGAACAGGGTTGGGGGAGGTAAGGGGAGGGAATAGGAGAAGAGAAGGGAGGAAAAACTGCGGTCAGGATGTAAATTAAATGAATAAATTTAATTAATAATAATTAAAAAAAGAAATAAGGGTTGTGACAACAGCTACCACCTATTTGCATACACAAAGTGCTAATAATATTGTCTGAGGCCAGGGTGCAGCTTTACTCCTGGGTTTTTTCCTTAGGGGGGCAATAAATAAATGCCTTTTGTCTATACTGATGTGGGTCCAGTTTTCAATTATTTATTTTATTTTATTTTATTTTTATTTTACAATGCTATTCAGTTCTACATAATAGCCACAGATTCCCTTGTTCTCTCCCTTCCTGGCCCCCTCCCCTTCCCTCCAGCCCACCCCCCATTCCCACCTCCTCCAGATCAAGGTCTCCCCTGAGGACTGGGATCGACCTGATAGACTCAGTCCAGGCAGGTCCAGTCCCCCTCCTCCCAGACTGAGCCAAGTGTCCCTGCATAAGTCCCAGGTTTCAAACAGCTAACTCATGCAACGAGCCCAGAACCTGGTACCACTGCCTAGATGCCTCCCAAACAGATCAAGCCAATCGACTGTCTCACCTATTCAGAGGGCCTAATCCAGTTGGGGGCCCCTCAGCCTTTGGTTCATAGTTCATGTGTTTCCATTCATTTGGTTATTTGTCCCTGTGCTTTATCCAACCTTGGTTTCAACAATTCTCGCTCATATAAACCTTCCTCTTTCTCACTAATTAGCCTCCCAGCACTCTACCAGGGGCCTAGCCGTGGATGTCTGCATCCAGATTCCTCAGTCCTTGGATGGGGTTTATGGCACAACTATGAGGGTGTTTGGCCATCCCATCACCAGAGTAGGTCAGTCCCGGCTGTCTCTCGACCATTACCAGCAGTCTTTTGTGGGGGTATCTTTGTGGATTTCTGTGGGCCTCTTTAGCACTTTGTTTCTTCCTTTTCTCATGTGGTCTTCATTTACCATGGTCTCCTATTCCTTGTTCTCCCTCTCTTTTCTTGATCCAGCTAGGATCTCCTGCTCTCTTTCCCTCGACCCTCGCCCTTCATTGCTCCCACTCATGTCCAGGCTGTTCATGTAGATCTCATCCATTTCTCCGTGTCTTTCTTGGGGTCCCGTTTTCCAGATAGCCTCACTGGTGATATGAGTAGCAGTCCAGTCATCCTTGTTCCACATCTAGCATCTTCCTATGAGTGAGTACATAACATATTTGTCTTTCTGAGTCTGGGTTACCTCACTCAGGATGATTTTTTCTAGATCCATTCATTTGTCTGCAAACCTCATGATGTCATTGTTTTTCTCTGCTGAGTAGTATTCCATTGTGTATATGTGCCACAATTTATTTATCCATTCTTCAGTTGAAGGGCATCTAGGTTATTTCCAGGTTTGGGCTATTACAAACAATGCTGATATGAACATAGCTGAGCAAGTGCTCTTGTGGTATGATTGAGCATTTCTTGGGTATATGCCCAAGAGTGGTATAGCTGGATCTTGGGGGAGACTGATTCCCAATTTTCTAAGAAGGCGCCATATTGATTTCCAAAGTGGTTGTACAAGCTTGCATTCCCACCAGCAGTGGAGGAGAGTTCCCCTAGTTCCACATCCTCTCCAGCATAAAGTGTCTTCAGTGTTTTTGATCTTAGCCATTCTGACAGGTGTAAGGTGGTATCTTAGAGTTGTTTTGATTTGCATTTCCCTGATGATTAGGGATGTTGAGCAATTCCTTAAATGTCTTTCAGCCATTTGAGTTTCCTCTGTTGAGAATTCTCTGTTTAGTTCTAAAGCCCATTTCTCAATTGGACTGTTGGTCGTTTTGATGTCTAATTTCTTGAGTTCCTTATATATTCTGGATATTAGTCCTCTGTCACATGTGGGGTTGGTGAAGATCTTTTCCCATTCTGTAGGCTGTCGCTTTGCCTTGTTGACCGTATCCTTTGCTCTACAAAAGCTCAGTTTCAAGAGGTCCCATTGATTGATTGTTTGTCTCAGTGTCTGTGCTACTGGTGTTATATTTAGGAAGTGATCTCCTATGCCAATGCAGTTTTCAATTATTTTTAAGTTGGGAGCATTCCCATGAACATAAGTGTGTGAGTGTATCAGTTAATCCTCTCAAAAGATACCATGTGTCAGATTTTCTAGATAAGAAATTGACTTGACCTCCCCTGCTGGCAGGTGCAGAATCCCAACCCAGACAGAATGCCTTGCAGAGCCCTCGTGCCCACACACCACACCAGCTGGCTAAAGTCTAGCTCTACTCTTACGCAACAGGACCCTCCAGGAGCCTAAAATAAGTCTTTTCACTCAAAATACTTCTGAAAGCTTAAAATACCTTAAAGGGTGTAAATTTTCTCATGCTCCCTCAGGTTGGTAATGAGCCCTTTTTGGCTTCAGTTGTCTCCCTGAAAAGAATAATTTAAGCAATAAAAATGTCTTTCCCCAAGTCATCCTTCAACCGCTGCTACTTCTCTTTCCCAGGAATTACAGATAAAAATAACAAGGTACAAAAGGAAAGATTACATGGCTGTTAAGATGAGTAAGGAGAGAGGAAAGAAGAGGTCCTAACAAAATGCTTTCTTTGTTGACTTTCAAGAAGAATGTTTGTTTGTTTGTTTGGGGGAGGGGTCTCTTAAGAAAAAGATACTATGTGACTCAGAAAGGCTTCTAACTCATGATCCCCCTGCCTCAGCTTCTTGAGTGTTAGGACCATATACACAGACCCCCCTACTGTGGTCAGCAAACACAATTATACTCAGAGCTGGTACCATCATGTGATAGGTGTTTTGTTTTGTCTTTTGCGGTGCTGAGGAATGAACTGTTGTCTTTGCATATGCTGGGGAATCATGCTATCACTGAGCTATACATATCACCAGCCTGTGCATGAAGTTTTGGTCAGCACCTCAGTCATTTCAGAAAACAAATGAGGAGGTGGATTTAATTTGCCCATTGTACACAATCCCAGACTGGTGGCATGGTGAGCCACAGCTGCTCCATTTGAAAGCTTTGGGAAATTAAAAAAAAATAAAATGAAATACCGGCTAGGAGGACAGTTTGACATGTACACCTCATCTGGGCAATTTTCAGTCTTTGTTCAGCTTCCTTACAATTTTCCAGAGGCTTGTGATCTTGCTGATGAAGAAATAAGTAGCAGCAGTCTTGAGGTGGAGTGAAACCCAGGAGACTGTGCCAGGCTGGAGGGACTGCAAGATCCCCGGAGGCCCACAGAGCATGGAAAGCTCACTCCAGCCTCGGAAATCACTCAGCTTCACCAATTTGGTGGAGGGAAAGAGCCTGGAGCCAGGATTTCTAGTTCCAGTTGCCATTAAACTGAATCCCAGCCTGCCCGTGACAAAATGATATGCCGAAACTGTATGGTTTGGGTTGGATCCAGTTTTTTTTCCCCCTAAGACAAGATTTCTCTGTATAGCTTTGCACCTTTCCTGGAACTCACTCTGTAGCCCAGGCTGGCCTTGAACTCACAGAGATCCACCTGCCTCTGTCTCCCTAGTGCTGAGATTAAAGGCATACACCACCAACGCTCGGCTGGATCCAGTTTTAAAAGTAAAGAAAGCGTTCAGGAATCAAAGAGTGTACTTTGGGAACTGAGGGATGGGAGCCAAGCCCCGTCCTTGTGGTTTGCCACTGCTGTGACTGAATACTACTGAACCCTATGAGTTTCTTTAATTCATCTAAAGTTAAGAAAATAGACGGTGGAGAGATGGTTCAGAGGCTTAGTGTGCTGGTGGCTCTTGCAGAGGACTGGAGTTTGGTTTTCATCATCCATGTCAAGTGGCTTACAACCATCTGTAAGCTCAGATCCGGGGAATCAGAGGCCCTCTTCTATCCTTCACAGGCATCCACAAGGATGTGCACATACCCCCCCAACACACACACACACACACACACACACACACACACACACACACACACACGCGTACACAAATAAAAAATAATGGGGAAAGGTGGGAACTATTGCTCGCTTTCTAAGGCTGTTGCACTGACTCCCTGGCTCAGAATTAAAAGGAAAGGCAAAGATGGGCCATCTCTGCTTTTATACACACTCTTAATAAAGTCTGAACTTCTATGTAATTGTGTAAGACTTTCCCACAAAAAGCCTCATTAAAAGGCTTCCTGAAAAATCTTGGCAATACAGATCGGGCGTTGAGCAGCAATCTTTTTGGTGTTCTCACTACTCTTATAAAAGTTAAGGGCTATAAAGATACATGAATATTCCCTAGCACACAACGGTATAGACTTGGATTCTTGGTTTGAATGAGGTGAAAACATGGGTGCCAGCAGATGAACAGGTGACATTGAGATTCTAGGAATGCTGCCATGCTTTGCCATTTTATGATACCTTTTCTCACTGTAAGAAACATATGCCGCAATTTCAAACTAAACCATGTCTCCTATCTGTCAAGAACCACTCACTAGCATATTGACTTGACCAAATGAAATATATTGTTACACAGGTCTTCAGTATAATCATAATTCCAGCAAGCTCAAACTGAATCACATCAGCTTAACCAGAAATCTTTGGTTTTTACCAAACTATTAAATTCCCAGAAGATTAAATAATTGCCTCTTTTTTTTTTTACATGATTTCTTGACCTCTGTTTGGCATGATTTCCAAAAGAGACTCTTCCTCCTAGTTAAATAACCCATATTAATTCTTCAAATCTCTATAACGCAAGCAACAGGTCTCCATGACTGAACTGTGACACTTAATGCTTACTTGTACATCTGGTGGCAGTCTCAGAAAGTCACATGGGCCTCAAGATAAAATGGAAAGAACCAGAAACTAAGTTTCAGTACATGCAGTTCTTTCTCTCCACAATGCTCACGTGGCCCTGGGGGTTCAGCAGCCATGCAGTGTGCCACATGGATCCCTTTCCAAGAAGGACCTGCCATCCAGCTGCAAGGAATGCATTTGGCTGAGAGCCTGATTCCAGGTGCAGAAGTTCCAGCGTCTTCAACATGCATTTGGGCTTTGATCTGAGTTTTCCCAAATGCAACCCAAACAATGACCAAATGTAACACAGACTCCAGGGCTTCATCCTTCCTGCTCAGCTTGGGATGCGCTAACAGAGCCTTTGTTCTGGAAGTCCCATCTCTGTGATTGTACCAGAGGGTCCAAGGATGTCACTTACAAAACCTCCTCCTTCCCTCTTTTCTTACTGAGGCCTTAGTGACCTTGATCTGACATCATGATGCTTCCTCTCCCTTCTTCTTTCCCAGAACTCTGCTCCTAACATCTCTTTCCTGTGGCATCCTAATGCCACAGGACTAACTTCCTGCTTCTGTTAAAGCAGGTGGCCTCATCATCATCACAAAGTGGGGGAAGAAGGATTCAAGAGCTAGAGGAGACACCAGGAGAGTATTCAAGACATCAACAGAAGGTCTTCCCTCCCCTGATCCTTCACCCCCTTTGAACACAGCCCCCACCACTGCAGGTATAGCTCACACACTCTCAGCTAGTCTTTGCTTCTGGTGACAGAGAGAGGGCAGAAGAGCAGAGAAACTGTTTGAGTTTCCATGACACACCTTTTGAGTCATAAAGAGACAGGCCATTTTGTTGTCCAAATATCTAAACTCTGAACTACTAGAAACAAAGTTTATGACCTGAAAGTTTAAAGAGAAGCTACTATACCTAAAGATCTCCTGAATAAAGATGGCATGGGCTGAAATAAAGGAGGAAAGGGGATGCAGATGGCAGGGGTGTGGATTAGCCTGGCACTTTGCAAGGACTAGGCCTAGAGGGACCACTTAAGGGTGATGGGCAGTGTCCATTGTCATGAGGATGAGTCACCTGACTTTGCATGAGAAAGTAACAACCTTCTCTCAGTCCCTGAAACCTTGAAAGAATCAGACAGGCACCCACTGACTTCCAGTACACGACCAATATCATGCATCTTCCTGAATCATGTCTGCTGTGTGACAGACAGCAAGAGAAGCAGCTCTCCCGGTCCCACACCTTTGTTCCATCTCTGCCCAACTCACAACATGAAGCCATTCCTTCAACAGTGTGACACAGTCATCATGAATCCACATTAAGCCTAAATACCAAGAGAAACGGTGTCGGGTGGTGATAGTGGGAAAAAGCACCCCCACTCCCAATGAAGACCATAGGAAAATAGAATTGAGACAGCGATTAACTATTTTATATTAACTCCACAGGTAAGTGTGTTCCAAGCACTGTGTATTGTCCTTTCTAGACACAACTCAATTACAACTCCTTCAGCTAAGAAGCAGTTATCCCCACTTTACATGCAAAGTAACTGAAGCTGGAAGGAGCCCAGCAACTTGCCCAAGCTTCTTTCACTATAAATGGGACACAGTGGCACTCATTCATGTCTGTCATGTTTTGATAGTAAACTTTTTGAAGACAAGAAAAGTCCTACACTCCTCTGCCTTCACCTCCCGCTAGGGAACGCTGAGCTTGGTGCTGGACAAGTCTCGGTAAGAATTTTGTACTTCGACCAACTGATTTAGATATTTT
Organism: Peromyscus maniculatus bairdii; assembly: GCF_049852395.1. NCBI lineage: Eukaryota > Metazoa > Chordata > Mammalia > Rodentia > Cricetidae > Peromyscus > Peromyscus maniculatus. The sequence continues at coordinate 32,723,315 of NC_134859.1, forward strand.
CTTTTCTTCCATAGGAAAAAAGAAAGCTTGATATCTCTCTCTCTCTCTCTCTCTCTCTCTCTCTCTCTCTCTCTCTCTCTCTCTCTCTGTCTCTCTCTGTGTCTGTCTGTCTGTCTGTCTGTCTGTCTCTCTCTCTCTCTCTCTCTCTCTCTCTCTCTCTCTCTCTCTCTCTCTCTCTCTGTCTGTCTCAAGAAAGTTCCAGGAACATCTACTTTGAGGGAGGTGGGAGGAAGCAAGTATACATCCACAGGAGAGATCATATTTCAAGCTTTTCATTTCGTTTGACAGGAAGAAATAATGATTAAAATCAGCTGAACATGTCACAAAAGGGTAACTGGGTTCTTTTTTTTTTTTCACTTGCTGTACAGAGGGAGCTGCAACTGTGTTTCGGGAGCTAACTCTTCATGCATAAAATTACTAATAGACACCATCTATCTGATGAATGTCTCCTCCTTAATAATTTATATCACTTGATCTATTTTCAAAGGTTAGTCTTACATTAAAATTACAATTCTGAATAGGTCAGGCTGTTATTTCAGGATAAATTATTTCACCTCTTCATGTTAGTGTTGTGTTTGGATAATGACAAGATTATTTCCAGCCCCCAAGGAGGCCGTGAAGGCGATTGCCTGCTTGGCCTGACCCCTCACACCCTGAGTCCTACTCCTTGATTGCCCCCAACTCCCTGTGGGTCACCAACCTGCACATTTTATGACACTTTATTCCCACCTTTGTCTTTGATAGTTTTTAACACTTTTTTCACCTCATTAGCCGTCTCTCCCAATTTTCTCTTTCCATCTCTCCAAAAACATCCTTGGGCCCTTTTATCATGAATGAAGGGGACAGAGGCCCACACTTATGCCATCATCTTCCACTGATACAGGAGTAAGACCTTCTAGGTCTACAATGCCACCTCCAGCTTTACCCAGGCTACAACTTTACTCTTAACAAGTAAGAACCCGGAAGCCCTGTAATCAGTGGAAAGAGAACAAAGGAAACGCTAGTTTGATCTAGTAAAGCCCAGTTGAGGCAGTGGAGCATTTCTGGTTTTCTTTTCTTTCGTATGGTAGAGCATCTGACACTTTGAGGTCTAGTATCTGGGTTCAAATACAGCATTCCTCATTACGTAGCAGTTGTGAGCAAGGCAATCTCTCTTAGGGCCAGTCCCTCCTATCAAATGAGACTACCTTGGGGATTTATTATAAAAATTACTTAAACAGGAAAAATATCTTACACAATGCAAAACAATAAAAGGCAGCTAAAATTTTGTTCAAAACACCACAGATGAATGAGTGACTATTACTTAGGAGATAAATGTCATTTTCTGCAAAATTTTGCTTACCCGGGATTTGTTTATGACAAGTTGAAGAAAAGAAAGTTCTTCCTGCTGAAAAGTGGTTGGAAGAGAAATGTCTTAGTTCCAGCTTCAGGCTCTAATCGCAACACTAATATGCTATGTGACCTATGATAAATTGCTTATCACCTAATCTGTAAATGTCAGAAATGGTTCCCACTTTACCTGAACTTACAGATATTAAAGGGAAAGGCTTAATTCAGGGTGTATTATTGAGTGTAGCCTGTACCAATAGAAGGTGCCAATATCAAGATGAATAGATATAAAACAGTGAAAGCTCTTAGTCAAGCCCACCTCAAGGCATCATTGCAAAGGCCAACTGAGTGATATATATATATAGCTAGAAAGTATGAAAACACGTAAGAATATTAACACTAGCTCTTAGTAATGGGTAGATCTCCAAGATCTGCCTTATGGAAGACAGCAAACAGTGTGAACCTCCCCTGCCTTTTTCCAAGCCTCTGAATAAAGTGTTTTGACTCCAGGAGAAAAAAGAAAGAATATTAACATAATTTGTCCTGGCCAGCCTTTGTTGTCAACTTGACACAGCCTATAAACATCTTAGAGAAGAGGCCTCCACTGAGGAATAGACTAGATCAGATTTACCTGAGGGCATGTCTGTAGGGGATTGCCTTGATTGCTAATTAATGTAAGAGGGTACCCATTATGGGTGCCACCATTCCTTGGGCAAGTGGTCCTGGACTAGCTAAGAAAGCTAGCAAAGCATGAGCCTGAGAGTGGGCCAGCAAGGAGCAATCTTCCTTAGCTTCTACTTCAAGCTCCTGCCTGAGTTCTGTCCTAGCTTCTCCCAATAATGGACTGTGATGTGGAAGTGTAAGCCAAATAAACCCTTTTCTCCTGTAAGTTAGAGTACTTTGCTACAGCAACAGACTGAAACTAAAGTTCTGTTGTGATCCTCAGGAATTCTAAGGACAGACTGGATAAAGGATTTACATCTGAGCAAGCACAAACCACACAGGACCGTCCATGTGCACATTCACAAGCAGTTGAGAAGACTGTGCAGTTGGTTGGTTGAATGGATAATTTCTGTTGTTGGTTTAGCTGTGCAAAGTCATGAAGTACGGGTGTTCAGAAGACAGGCTGAAGGTGCAGAGACCTCAGCTGATCATCAACGCGCTTGACTGTAAATGTGCACAGGAGGGAGATAAGTTTACACTGTTTTATGACGGAGGTGGGGGCTTTTTATTGGCAATTTCATGCAATTGTGAGGTTGGAAGCACGGCAAGGCTGGAGGTTTTCTTTATTTCCAGCCAGGAGCCTCAACTGTTTTCCACCTTGAAGACCCCCTCAGGAAACACCCATCATAACCTTCCATTTTTGGGATGAAGATTTTCTCTGGAGGAGCTAAGAGATGGGGGAGCTCTTCAAAAGGAAATAGAGCCCTTCAGGGGTTTCCCTGTTCCCATGCACCTGTGACTCAGACCTATGCTTCCTCGGGCTCTCTGAGCAATTGGTAGGAAGCTCTCTCAGGCCAAGTTGAGGAAAGAAATAATTTCACTATGTTAGGCAACAGTAGGTGAGACCCTGAAATCCTTCAAGGCCCAAGCAAGGTATTGGCCTCACTGTCCCTTTGCATAAACTTCACCTACTGTCCTCCCAGTGTCCTAGTGTCCTTCCTCCTTGTCTCCTGTGCATCTGCTCCAACCTCTCTCACTAAACTGACTCCTTAACTCCTTCCTGAATGGAGCAAAACATGCTAGCACCCGGATCCCTCAACCCACTGACTTAAGCGTAAATAAAGCAACAGAGAAGTCACCTCACAAGTACATGACCACAGGGTCAGGGGCCTGTCATCCTTCTCTATCAGGTCACTTGATGACATCATAACTGTCAGGGCCTCCTGAGCTGTCATCAGAGAATGGTCACAGGCTGCAGAGGTATTGTAATGTCTGTCTACTGGACCAGGGTACTGGGGTTATAAGGATAGATTTTAATTCCTATAGACTAGACTAAACATTGGCTAAAATGTTAACAAACATGGTTTACTTTCTCTTCTTCTCACGTGGAGTCAAGGGGTGTATGTTGATTCCAATTCAAAAGATGTCTACAGGTATACTTAGAGAAAAACAAAGAGGCCTGGCTGGATTCATCCCCATATTCTCCTGTTTTGTTTGGTTTTGTTTGGTTTTGTTTGGTTTGGTTTGGTTTGGCTTGGGTTGGTTTGGCTTGGTTTGGTTTGGTTTGGTTTGGTTTGGTTTGGTTTGGTTTGGGTTTTGACATAGAGTTTCTCTATATAGCCCTGGTTGTCCTGAAACTCACTTTGTAGACCAGGGCTGGCCCCCAACTCAGAGATCTACCTGCCTCTGCCTCCCAGCACTGGGATTAAAGGTGTGTGCCACCACGGCCCAGCCAGATTCTTCTCTGTTTATCCTTCTTATTTCTTTTCATCTGTCCAGAACAAGAAAAAAAGCCTATGAAACATGTATTCATCTAACGTCAGAGTAGGCTTGTTATTTCTGCTTAGTTCAAAAGCCAAGGGTAGAATCTGAAGGTGTCCCTATGACTGAAGTCACACCCACACAACACAAGTGAGTTTAGCTAAATGCCAGCTGTGCTACTTATAGGTTATTCACAGTGACCCTTTCCATCAAAGAACCTTCTTCTCAAAATATTACCTCCTAACTAGACATGGTGGCACACATCTGTAATCTGGTACTTGGAAGGCTAAGGCAGAAGGACCAGGGATTCAAGGTCACCCCTGCCTATGTAGCAAGATCTTATCTAAAACAAAAAAGCACCCCAAATCATTTGGTCAAACAAACTAAAAATTATCTCTTTCCCTGTTACATCTGACAGTAGTCAGGCTCAGAAGGGTGAAATTGGTTTCCCACAGTCACTTGACCAGTAAATGATGATGCAATATAAAACACACAACATACATCTTTACTCCTATGATCCAGTGGGGTGTGTCATCTCTTAGTCTATTCCAGATTAAACTACTAGTGTCTCCGTGTTTCCCTTAGTAGCTACTGTCCTAGCACCTTCTCCAGCTTGCTCTGTGTTTCGGAGAGATGACTTCATCAGCTAAGTTAGCTGAGCCTCTTGCCTTCTGGCTTCCAGTTGAGTCATCGGGTCAAAAAAAAAAGAGGCAACGTAAAGAAATGACACAGAGGGAGGTAAGAGTATTTTCTGGAGTCCCTCTTGAAGGATCTATCAAAGGCCATGCATCCAAGTTGGACTGTCTACTTTTTCTAGGTCCCAAAACCCCTTCTCCCTCTCAAACTTTCAGAGCTATGTGGTTTAACCCTGAAGTGCTCCTGTAGCCAATGTTAGTTCCCTTCTCTCTCCCTCTGTTCAACTCTGCAGCACACTGCTGGCAGCAGCCTAGCAGTGAGCCTTACATCTGGATTGCAGGCTGATTAAGGCTTATACAAATATTCTTTTTAACAGTTTAAACAATGCCCTTGGGAAGAATAGACTTTTACAACTCTCCACCTGCAATTCAACATACACAAATACTCTTTTGGTTTGGGCCTCCTAGGACAGGTGTTTCCCAATGCTACCTTTTAATTCCTCTCTGTCCAAACCAAAAAACATCCTTCACAGGTCTGAGTGTAAAATGGGCAGTCTGAATGACTGAAAAGCATTGCCCAGGTTCATGTTCATGTCTTTCACATGGAGGATTATCTCTACTCAGCACAGGGAGCTGAAAAGAAGAGGACACACTTAAAAGACCTGCCTATTGCCGGGGATATGGAGATTGGGTGGGGGAGACCAGAACTATGAAATAGAAAGCTAATGAAAAACATTAAGCACTTGGGAAATTGCATACAGATGAACAAAACTGCATGGAGAGATGGTCCAACTCACATGGCCCCTGCACAGATAGAAATTCCACCTGCCTCTTAGTTAACTGTTAATTTTATGACACTTTTATTCTGCCTAAGACTAAACACACAGAGCAATATATTTGAAGTTGAGTCTTTTAAAGCACAAGTATGGAGAACAACTTTAAGTGGGTCACCATATTCCTCTCTCTTCACCCAGATATGCATACATAACAAGTGCATTCCCTATGCAAATGACTCTGGATAGCTATTCTTGTGTTTACTGATCCCTGTCAACCAACTGTGCTCAAAACACTAGCAACATCTATGCCCTAAATGAAGAACTTACTCAATCAGAACAGCTTTCCTAGTCTCCTGAGTACCCCCAGGAGCTCACACAGTGCTGGGGACCTGGCAGCCATTCAGAAAATGTTATCGGATAAAAATAAACATCTGCAAGACTTTGGAAAGTGCTAGAACAATGGAATCAAATCAGAGAGAGAGAAGATGAAAAGGTTTAAAGAGCTCTTAGAGGGGAGAGTACAGACTGCTTCTGCATTTGGGTTCCTTTTCTACGTGCTCACCTCTGGGAACAGCTGCCTCCTAGGAAGCATCTACTTCCTCCTGGAGCCCAATGAACATAGATGCTTGCCTCCCTCCTTCTGGCTGTAAATGAGCATCACTAGGGACATTTCAGACAGCTTTATGAAGAAAAGCTTAACAATGGAAGAAAACAAATTCTAAATTATTCTCCAAGGAGGGGAGAGCCAAGGTAGGGCATCTCTTGCTCTCTGGAATTTCTCAACCCCCAACAATTCACAAGCATGAAGAGCCACCATGAAACACACCTCCAGCCCTTCTTTCTAGTCCTGCACCTTAGTTTTTTTCTTTTTTCTGGGTGACTAAAAGACTCAAAAATAGTTTTTCAGTCACTGTTTTTGAGTCTCCACAAGGAATTCAGAATGTCACTGAAGGTAAAATATTCAGCCCTCCAGAAGGCAGGACAGCAAGGGATTTTTTTTTCTCTCATGCAGCAAAAATGTCTCATTTTATTCTCTGTGGTATAGAAAAGAGTGGAACCCCTATGCAGTGCCCCTCAACAACCTGCAGAAGTTTTGAGCAAATCACACCTCAGAATGCTTCCCTATGCCCGACACCTTTAATTCTCAAGTTTGAGGTTTTGATTTCAAGTAAATTTAAGATTTTTTTTTCCTTCCTTAAAAAAAAAAAATCCTGGAGCTGGCATCTACAGAAAATAAGGTTAAGCGAGCAACTTACTTACAATTTAGTATTTAATTTTATTTTCTTGAATTTATTTTCTTACCTCAAAGGGAAATGGGTTATTAAAATGAAAGCACCATAGGTGATGAAAGTATAACTTGATGAAAAAATCAAGAAAGGAATAAAATGAGCCTAAGAGGCAGAAAGCAGAGTTGGGACTGCAGTTAGCTCCTGAGGCACAGGCTGCATAGTCCCGTACACTTTCCAGGTATTTTCTTTACACTGACTCTGGGCTTTCAAGATCAGAGGATACAGCCTAGTGGAGAAGAGAAGCAGAACTCCAGGAACTACGCAGATGAGAGGGACAAGCTATGGAGCCAAATCAGCTGAGTTCCAATCCAAGCTCCCACTTATGTCATCTAAGAGGAATCACACAGTTATTCTAAATGCCCCCTCCTATGTGTACAAAATGGAAGTGATAGTGCCTATTCCACCGGCCTGAATACTCTGTGATTGCCTAAGCCAAACTATCCATCCCAAACAGCAATACAGCCATGCTTTTAGCCAATAACCATTTTCTTCCATTCAACCTGTGTCCTCCAGCCAAGACACAAAGGGATTTCCTCCTGTATTACCAACCACTGTGTCCTACTCCTGAGGACTCTGGGAGGAAACAAGCCTGTAAACAGACATTGCAATCTCCTGTAATAAAGACGACGTGATGGGGACAAAGCAGTACAGAGCAGAGACTTGAGCACCAACTGCCCAGATGAGTTCGTCTCAACTCTCATTTACTTTAAATGCGAAGAGGTGCAAAGCCCATTCCTTCCACTCAAGGAAGAGATTCTTCAACAGGATCTCCTTTGTCCAGGTGAATGGTGTCCCTGGATGGATGTAGCAGGGGTGCTCTTAGGAGGAGGATCTAGCATAGCTCAAAACAGGCTCTTTCAAAACATACCAGCAAGTCTACCTGCCTGCATGCAGGTAAACCTATAGCAGCTGGTGGGACTCCCTCTACAAAAAAAAGAAAAGAAAGAGTATTCTGGAAGTCCATAGAGACTCTTCTGAAAATCATATTTTTCTAACAATCTCCGGTGATAAAGCAAACCAAGTCACAAGAAAGTCGACGTGAGGCCTCCATATATAACCTAGTCAAGGAGGAAAGGGAGAAGTCCTCTGAGACATGCTGCCTTCTAGTGGCCTCAGTGCCTAGTATGAGTCACACTCATCATAGCATGCCTACTGTCTTTACATCTGCCCCTCAAGGTTAACAAACATACTGGTTGACATTATTTCCGAAACTCTTCCTTTGAGATTTGCTGATTATTGTCTAGAACTTCCTGGAATTCTTTATTTAAATTTCAAATTTTTCAGGAATCATGTATTAGAAGAATTCATTGTTTCCCAAGCAAAGACATTTTTTTTCCCCTTCACTTGTCAATTTGTGTTCTTGGCACCATTTTGTTAAGTAAGGAGCCTCCTGAGCCAAGCCTTCTGGTCTGGCTCTCCTGCAGCGTCCATCTATTTAATTGGGCCAGTCAGCTAATACTGTCTGTACTTGTTGACTATCGCCCCTGCTCATTCCCGCCCCCAAAGGCATCACCTCTGTCTTAGATGGTTATCTTGTTGCCAATCTCTCCTTTCTCTAGTCCTTACACACACACATACACATAAAGCCTATTCCCCGAAATATTTCTCTATTCCTTCCCAAATAATCCTTGCTAAGAGGAAACTTCAAATTTTCTATTGCTCTGAACAAATACTTTTGTGACAGCTAAGAACAAATTAAGGACAATCTTTTAGTCGTGCATGAAAGGGTCTCTAATTCCCCTGGTTGTTTGATCTTCCAAGCTCCTGCAGCATCACTGTTTCTCAAAGTAGCTCACTGACTTGTAATAGATTTTAAGGGTCTCGCAGAAAACCATGAACTGATTCAAAATCCAACTCTTTTTCTCAAGTCAAGAGTTGATTATGAGGAAATGGTTACGTATACCTGTCACTGACCATTTGAACTAGAAATTCTCTCTATAGACAAAGGAACTCGGCTGGGGAGACTTCGGCTTTAATTAACACTGTTGGGTTATTTTCTAGGTGCTCTAACTGGGCCTCCCACTGGACAACTCAGCTCAAATAGTGTAAAAAAGCCACTGCATATATCCCACATGGGAATAAATGGGATTCTATAAACCAACTTGGGGGCAACAGATGGATTATAAGATCTCTTGAATAAATAGTTCCCAATTAAAAAACAAAAGTGTGATACTGTTCTAATAGTAGTTTGTCAAACTACTCAAACTCTATTCTGTGAATAAACAAGTTTTCCCACACTTTTCCTTTGTTAATTGAGATTTTTGCCCAGAGTATTATGGATTCATTTCAAAGATGCCAACCCCAGACTTCACTCATATGTAAGGCTGAGGCTAGACCCTAAGTATCCTTGGAAGACTCTACGAAGTTCAAGTTACAATAATCTCTCTACAAGTTGCAATCTCTTTGGGGGAAAAAAATGCAAACCAAAACCACTGTGCCTTTTATTTGTGCCCCTCCACATATTTCTCAAGGCCTTTCACATGATGGCCACTCAAACTTTTTCATTTGGACAACCCAATTTCATCATGAGAATATCACTCTACAGTGAATTTTCCCTGGGGATGATGGGGTAGTTTAATACAGCTGAAGTGCTTGACTAATATAAATGAAGCTAGTTAGTCCATATAGGCAGTTACTAGATAGCTTTTCTTTCTTTTTTGTTTATTTTTGAGATTATAATTTAAATACATTTCTCCCTTCTTGTTTCTCCCTCCAAGTCCTCCCATTGACCCCCTTCTCATTCTCCTTCAAATTCATGGCCTATTTATTATTGTTATTGTATGCATATATGTATTTTTATATAATATATGTATATATACGTATGTATAGATATATATATTCACAAATATAAGCTGTTGAGTCTATATAGTGTTACTTGTGTGTATGTTTTCAGAGCTGCCTATTTGACACTGGACAATCTATTGTTATGCTCTTCTCTGGGGAAGACCTTCTCTCCTTCTCCCAGCCTTATTCAGTTGCCTGTAGTTCTTTGTGTAAGTTTAAGTCCTTGTGGGCTTTTCTCTGTCCAGTTTGGCATGCCCATTTGTATATTCCTTGCTCAGCTCACATTTGGAGTCAAATGGATGACATTTTATGGGTGTAGTTTCTGATATTTCTAGGAGACACGGTCTCACAACTATATAGTTTCCTTTAAAATTCATAACAGATTGGATAGAAACTTCGTAGAAAATAAACAATAACAATGTCTGATCCTGGGTCTTACTAACAATAATAGTACCATCACTCCTGAATGACCCAGAAGAATCAAAGATAGTGTACAATAGAGGTACCTGCAACCTGCACTAACTGAAGCACTGGTCCAGAGCAGTCAGGTCACAGAATCAAGTCAGCCTACAGGAGATGGAGAAAACAATGGAGTTTCCATCAGACATCAAGAGAAAATGTCCTATTTTTCAGGAAAATGAATGGGAACTGGAGATCACTGTGTTAAGCAAAGCAAGCTGGAACCAGATGAATACTGCCTATTTCTCTCATATGCAGAATATAGTTTTTAAAAGACAATGAAATAAAAGGGAAACTGTTTGAGAAGAGAAAGGAGACCAGCAGAAGGGGAGGAAGAGAGAGTGACAGAGTGAATGAACATGATTGAAGTGCATTCTATACAGATATGAAAATGGTAAAATGAAACCTGTTACAGATTAATACATACCAACTAAAATTTTTAAAATAAGTATAGTACCAAAAAACTTTTGTGACATTTTATGCAATATGAACATTCTCCTTCTGACTCTTCATTCCTGATCTGCAGCAGTTGCCACTCATGGCCCTGGTTAGGGCTCAAAGAAAATGCATGTCCCCATCTCTGTTTACCAAAAGGAATAGAAACAGCCCATGCGCCCTATCTCTAAGACCTCTTCCTTCCATGAAGATAGCTGGTCACTGTGTCATCAAAAGCACGGTCACCTCCTCTTAGCCATACCAACTCCTGGCATCTCTAATTCACCCTCAGCAGAGTACACGTGATAATTAGGACCACCAGCCCCATAGATTCAGGACCCAGGCTCAAGTCCAACATCTGCTACCTTCTGGGCTAGAGACCTTGGACAAGTCATCTAACTTCTCCATGCATTGCCTCTTTCCCTCTGTTACAGGAGCAGAACAGTTAGGCTCTGGCTCTTAACACTGTTGTGAGAACTAAACAAGATAAAGGGCTCAACCAGGCAGCAGTCATCTTGTCACCAAGATGCTTGGTGCCAGGCCTGAGTGCAGAAGGACCCAGGGTTCACAGACCACCAGTGGTCAAAGTGGTTGGTGTGGGCAGGCAGGTGGGGCCTCCACACTCGCTATTCTTGAAGTCTATAGCATGGCAAACAGGGGAAGGCCCCTGCGCCTGCCAAAACTTGGCCCGCTAAATTATTAATATCCACCGTGTGTTCTTTTATTCAGAAATGCCTTTGAAGTCTTCCCTCGCCCTGGCCACAGGGATTTGGGGGAAGGGGAGGATATGAGAGAAGGAAGGTACAGAAAAGGACAGGCCGTGCGTGATCAAGAAAACGGAAAATACAAAGCCGTTCCTGCTACTCAGTCTGATCTTTAGTCAATAATTGTAACTTTTAATCAAGCAAGGATTCCTAGCAGTCAAGCACCAAAAGCAGGGGAAGGGGGATGCCAGGAAGAATTCCTAAGCAATTCTGAACAACAGCCGTGGGTGCTAGACTGATAGGTCCCCCCTGGGGAGGTGACAGTTGGTGGAAACAGTCTGAGGCAGGCAGGAGTTTACTTGGGCAAGAGCAGTCAGCATGGCCTCGCAGGGACTAATTATGAAAATATGATTACAGTGGATTAGTAATCTTGTCAATCAAAGCCACCTGCCAGGTAGCACCTGGCACCGGGTGAAAATGCCACAGGACTGCAGAATGTGATGTTGTAGGGTTTTGTACAAAATGTTCTTCCTCAAGAGAGAAGGCCTGTCTGGGCCCAGGAAGAGAGCAGCAGGAGGTACTGACTAGATAATTCAGGGATTTCTCAACTTGAAATCTGAGCCACATCCCTTATCATCACCCCCTGAGAACTGGTCCAACACTGACTCCTTATTTTACATAGGCCTGAAAGATACTGTTGATGCTTACTGTGAAAGCCAAGCAAAGGTAGAATCTTAGAAGTGATGAATGACTGCGGTGATACCTGCCACAATCACTTTCACTGAGCACATGAGGTGCACCTAACCTGGTACCAGCTCCAGAGATCTCCATCTCAATTCATCCTTGCAGAACCCAGTGTCCTAGTTAGGGTTTCTATTGCTCTGTTGAAATGTGATGACCAAAAAGCAACTTGGAGAGGAAAGGATTTAGTTCTCTCACGGCTCCATGTAACAGTTCATTATCAAAAGCAGTGAGGGCAGGAATTCATGCAGTACAGAAACCTGGAGGGGGGGGGGGAGGCTGATGAAGAGGCCATGGAGGGGTACTGCTTACTGGTTTGCTCCCCATGGCTTGCTCAGCCTGATTTCTTACAGAACCCAGGACCACCAGCCCAGGGATGGCACCAGCCACAATGGGCTGGGCCCTCCCCCATAAATCACTCATTAAGAAAGTGCCTTACAGCCGGATCTTATGGAGGCATTTTCTCAACTGAGGTTCCCTCCTTTCAGATGACTCTAGTGTGTATCAAATTGAGTGAAGACTCGCCAGCACACCCAGGGAGCCAACCATTGCTTCTCTATCTGATGAAGGTAAATTTCAAGAGTACTGACCTGACAAACATTTTTCCGAGAGAATAAACAGTAGGTCAGCCGAACCCCAGAGTGCAGCTTTGCACCAGCTTTTGCCAGGGCTCACATGGGCTCAGAGAAATGGTAAACACAGAACTAGCACGGGTCTGCACCAGGTTCTCTGCATATGTGTTGTGGCTGTTAACTTGGTGTTTTTGTGAGACTCCTAACCTATGGGAGTGGGTGTATCTCTGATTCTTTTGCTTGCTCTTGAGACTCTTTTCCTCCATTTGGGTTGCCTCGTCCAACCTTGATATGAGGGCTTTCACCTTGTCTTACTGTATCTTCTTTTGCCCTGTTCTGTTGTGGTCTCTTGGAGGCCTGCTGAAGAGGAAATGGAGAAGGAAGAGGGAGGTGGGGGGAGGGGGAGATAGGAGCAGTGGAGGGAAAAGAAACTGTGGTTGAGATGTATTGCGTGAGAGAAGACTCTGTTTTCTTTGGGGGGGGTGTTTGAGGGGGTTTGGTTTGGTTTGCTTTGGTTTGGTTTGGTTTGGTTTGGTTCTGAGATCAGGTTTCTCTGTATAGCTCTGACTGTCCTGGAACTTGCTCTCTAGACCAGACTGGCCTTGAACTCTGAGAGATCCTCCTGCCTCTACCTCCCAAGTGCTGGGATCAAAGGTGTGCACCACCACCACCTGGCAAATAAAAGAGAGAGAGAGAGAGAGAGAGAGAGAGAGAGAGAGAGAGAGAGAAGAAGAAGAAGAAGAAGAAGAAGAAGAAGAAGAAGAAGAAGAAGAAGAGAAGAGAAGAGAAGAAAAGAAAAGAAAAGAAAAGAAAAGAAAAGAAAAGAAAAGAAAAGAAAAGAAAAGAAAAGAAAAGAAAAGAAAAGAAAAGAAAAGAAAAGAAAAGAAAAGAAAAGAAAAGGAAAGGAAAGGAAAGGAAAACTACTACAAGGTACCCTGACCTGGTTAGTTTTTATTGTCAATTTGATACAACCTAAAGTGACCTGAGAAGCAGAAACCTCAAATGAAGAATTGCTTTGATCAAATTGGCCTGTGGCCATGTCTGTGAGAGACTGTCAGGATTGCTGATTGATGTGAAAGGGCCCAGCCTATGTGGGAGGCACATTCTAGCTGGGTCAGGGGTGAATAAGAAGGCTAGCTGAGTGAGCTAGCAATCAGCAAGCAGGATTCCTCTGTGATTTTTGCTCCAGCTCCTGATGAGTTTCTGAACTTGACTTCCCGAAATGATGGACTGTGACCCAGAAGTGTAAGCTGAAGTAAACTCTCCTTTCCCTGAGTTGCTGTTGGTCGTGGTGCTTATCACAGCAACAGAAAGATAACTAGCTGGTACTTCAAACCCTAAGCTCCTCCCTCTGTCCAGATGGCAGATGTGAAAACCTTCTCTATGTCACAGTGATAAAAGAAGCTACAGCAGCTCCAGAGCCAGGCACTTGATCCCGCATCAGATGGCCCATTTTCCTATGGCTATCAATGGAGACTTGCCTGAGTCTGGTCTTTATGTTAAACTATCTACGTTTGCATGTTAAATCCTTAGAGGACATGTACAAGGGAGAGCTTGTTGTTCTACTTTATCAATAAAAGCATGGAATTGTACAAAAGTTGGAGACATAGGTCAAATGCCATAGGGATGGCAAGAATCAAAAGAGACATCCCACTCTACCTCACTCTGGTCCCTGGGTTATACACTATACAACCACCTCTCCCATCAAAATTCACTCAAGAGCAAGTCTTGCCCAATTGGCCTGATGAGCTAGGCTGAGCACTCAGCTAAAGGCAAGTATCTCTGTCCTTTTCCTTTCTCCTCACAGAGTGAACACTGTTCCAATAACTTGTATGGAGCCCTCAAGGGGAAAAAAAGGAAAGAAAAAAAGAAAAATGACTTAAGGTGGGAGGTGATAGAATTCCATCCCAATTCAGGGAATTGTTGCTAGTGAGAAATTCTAAGATGACCCAGTTTTCATTCATGACTTTGATGCTAAAGCATTAGAAGGGAAGAAAACAGATGCATTCCAGTTCGGGAGTATTACAATATGAAAATTAGAGGCATCCACAGCTACATGAAAAAGATGTATAAAAAATATGTTTTGGTAACACCATCATACCCAAAACAAAAAAGACAATTAATAAATACATCAATGGGGCTGCCTGCCTCTGCTGTTCAGCTCACTTGTATTAAAGCATTCAGTGTCCCCTGCTGTGAATGCTTAGGTGGTTTACAAACTCTCCACCACTTCCCTGGGAGCTGAGGGCTCAGTTGGAGAATCCTGCTCTGTGTGTAGAACCCTGTGCTGAGTGTAGCAGATGCTCATCCCAGCCTTGCTTGATGCTTTCCCTCTAGCTTATCCTACACAGAGTCAGAGAAATAAACTAAATAGGATCTTTTCACTTCTTTTTAAGGCTTAACATGCCATGATCCAGGGGAGAGATGGATATAAGTGACAACATGAGGTATTTGCTCCTCGGGCTTACACTCCTTCTCACTGACCTGAAAGAAACTAACCAAAACTAAAAAATAAATGACGAATTTTAAAAGGCTCATGTAATACACCAGCCTTCTGTAGTGACAGATGACACCATCAGAAACCTGATGAGCAACTGCATGAGCCACAAATGAGAAAGGATCCATACATAAAGTACACAAAGGAATAGGGAAGAACATTCCAGAAACATTGATGGATTTGCCCATTTCAAAGATACCATCCCCAGTGTGCTCCCCGCTGCAGAGATGCAGGGGAATTTTTATCAAGAGGGCCGATGCACGCATACCAATGCTTTGACTGTACGTGTGTGAATCCTTGGAACCAAGGGTTGAGTTTACAAACTCGTCAGGTGAGAAAATATCTCTGCAGCTCAGATATATCCTTGAGAATCAGAGTATCTACTGGGGGAAGAGTGTCTGCCTGGCCTTGGATATATGTCTTGCACTATGAGCCTATTTCTGAACCTCCTCCAAAGCCTTCAATGAAGCGTTTCAGGGAAGGAAGGGAGGCAAGAAACAGAAAAGAGCAGAAATCCCTGGTAGTTGAATATTCCTTTTGAAATGGCCAGGTCACTCCTCACACAGACAGCAACTTCAAAATCAAGGGCATTTTAAGGAAAACTCCTCTTTGCATCTCGAAAGAGATGAAATTCATGCTGTACTTTTCCCCCAGAGGAAACTTGTAAGCTTCGCTCATGGTGCCTAGGGAGGCTCAGAAGCAAGAGTGCCCTCCCTCCACCCAGCAAATGTGTAACCAGCCTGACAGAGATGAATATATTCTAAAGAGACATGTCAACTGTCTGACTGTCAAAACAGAGGACACTGAAAGCATCCCCAGATTCCTGGGGAGGAATCCCATGCTGGGAGAAGAAAGGCTGGGCCAGTCTGGAGTGAGAACTCTTCTCTTAGGGAAAGATTTACAACCTTACATACAGACAGTGTTGGGTCAATGGTGGCTGAGTCCATCCTCCACTGCAGACCGCTTAGCTGCGCATACCTTCCCTCGATATATATTTTAACCTCACTTCAGAACCCTGAAGACAAATTGCAAATTGGAGGAATCACTGGCTTTTGTCCTTCTTCCCAGTATGGCCACATTAAACAAATCTTTTTCTTTTTCCTTTTTACCACTAATTCAGCTGTTTTAATTGACTTCTTAAAGCTAAGTTTCGCTTCATGGGCCACAGTCTGTAACCCCAAGTGTAGCCACAGCTGGATTTTAAGTCTGTGTCTGACAAAGTCTCAACTACCTGGCCAGGCACATTTCCCTAAATGTCCTTCATGAACATGCCTGACGTGCCTCCACCCTTGACCTTTTAAGCTGCTAGATAGCGCACCACTCCAGGAAACCTGGGCTGTCCCTCACAACCACATTAGGGCCTTTCTCCCCCAGAAGCTTTTTCAAATGTCTCCACCTGTCTGTTCCCACTCTGAGTTATCAGACCAGCCCTAACACTTATGATGGGCTCCTCTGTTCATCAATGGCTTCCTGCCATACCTACTCCTCACATACAACCATCTAGTGACACCTGTTCTCACCTCCAGGTTACAGGTGAAGGCAACTGAGGTACAGAGAAATTCTGTGTCTTGTGCATTCTATTAAAGTTACATCACCAAGCACATGTCCAAGCCCAGGTATCTCAAGATGCTACATCTTTAACTTTTATACTGTCCCTCTCTTGGCTCTTCTGGTCTTTCAAAGAACTTTATACTGCCATGTATCTGATCATTGTCTAATGATAGAAATCTTAGAAGGACCTCAATTTCACTCATGACTTCACTCTATGCCCAAAATTTATTGGCCATTTATCTGCCACAGACTGTGCTGAATCGTGGGAGTGAGATAACATACCAGAAAAGCCTCCCCTGAAGGAGATCCTAGGCATGGAACTACTGGTAGCCTCAGCCACATATGTGTTCAGTGGCCATTTGGCTCAAAGAAGTACTGAGCTACAACCCAACAGGCAAAGGTGCCAAGGTTTCCCTCCCACTTCCAGTGACAAGTTGTGTGACATCCAATAAGGACTATTCCATCAGCTCATGTATAAAATAAGACACTGGCCACCAGTGAACTTGCAGATTGACCTACCATGAGAATTACCTGTTAAGCTTTTTTTTTTTTTCATTGAGTATTTTTTTTTCATTTTCAAGGATCTGGGAGATTGGATAATATTTGGCCGAAACTGTGAGACTTGGAACAATCAAGGAAAAAGGAGCTCTCTTCAATGCTTGACTTTTAATGAAAGACAATTAAAGCTTGTTATTCTGGAGTCAGTCTGTGCAAATTTGTCTACTCACTAAACTGCATTTGTAGCCCCGAATTCAGTCTAATGTTGGCCTCAGAGTCATCACTGATGTTTAGAGAAGCAAAGTAGGCAGAGGCTCTGTGTTCTTATTTTAACTCCACACATGGTGGTAAGTACATGCGTACTTTTGCATTTGGGTGCCTTTCTAATGATTCTGTTGTTTAAAATAGCCCCCAACACAGCCCTGAAAATGCTGTCTTGTGTTCCTAAGCTCAACAAAACTGTGATTGCCTCTTAGGGAATATGTGTGTCTTTGTTTAGACATGAATTATATTTTCCTGGCCATGAGGTTTAACATTAAGGAATCAATAGTATATATTAAATAAGATATTATTTAAGCAAGAACACATAAAATGAGTTACACGGTCTTCAGTTTATGAAAATATTGTGATGGGAAGCTCCCAAGAATCTAACTCTGCATTTTCCCCTAGGAACAATGATTCAGCATGCATGGACATTTCATAGCACATTAACTATCTCAATAATGAGAAGTCACTGTATTGTTTTGTGGCCATTCAGTAAGAAGTCAGTCAAGGGGCCCCCAAAGCCTGTTCTGGCTGAGTTAGCTGTGACGTTGTAAGTGTCATCAGCAAATAACACTAGGGAAAGAAGAAAAGATTAGCAATGCTTTGTATGTCTTCAAAAGCGTAACAGTGGGGTTAGGCATTAGATATTGCTTTTCAACAGAAACCATTGATTTATTAATTTTTTGTGTTGTTTCAATCGTAGTTCAGTTAAACCATGGCTTTATAATGATAAAAATAAGAGAACAAGGTAATTCATTGCTTAACTCTCTGCTGGCCTTCTGGTGTCAAGAATATGCCCATAAATCACTTCCTTCATCACAACAGAAATTCTCCATTTTACCTTGGTTTCTCCCCCCCCACACACACACCCCTTTGGTTTTTCAAGACAGGGTTTCTCTGTGTAACAGTCCTGGCTGTCCTGGAACTCACTTTGTAAACCAGGCTGGCCTTGAACTCAACTGAGATCTGCCTGCCTCTGCCTCCTTAGTGCTGGGATTGCACTACCACTGCCTGGTTTACCGTGGTTTCTTGATCTGTAAATAATACTTTCTTTGAAGGAGTGCATAAAACTGCTGATTTTTTATGTTAATCCTCAGCTCAAGAAACTATAACTCCTGACAAAAAAGGAGGCTATCAGATGCACATATCTCCCCCATGAGGTAATCACAGCCTTTAACTTAAAAACATAAGGCAGAGCTGGAGAGATGGTTCAGCAGTTAAGAGCACCTGTCCTTACAGAGGATGTGGGTTTGGTTCCCAGCACCCAAATGGTGGTTCACAACCATTCGTAACTCCAGCATCAGAGACCTGATGCCCTCTTTTGGACTCTTTAGACAGCTGCACTCATATACACCTACCCCCACACAGACACATAATTAAATATAATAAAATAAATATAATAATGAGCTATGATAGAAGGAGTTATGGATTTTTTTTTCTGGAGAATCCCTCCTGCATTGAGCCTCTTAGGTCACTGAGCATATTCCTGCCTGGCCCTACTTACCTCCTTTTCAGCATCTCCCTTGATATGGCAGATCACCTTTGGCTTTTTCTGATGCTCACATTTGGAGTCATCACATGACATCCAAAGTCTGTATTGAAGAACAGAAGCTCTGTAGTCACAGGGATCTGGGGTAGAATTTTAAAGTCAAACATGCCTTTTTGTGAGACTTGGTGTAAGTTAATTAATACTTCAGAGCCTCAGTTTCCTGTACCTGGATACAGGGATTTTTATCTACCTGATCAACTGTTAGGAAAACTAAATGGGATTGTATTATAAAGGTCATCTGAGCAGGAAACTCCAAGTCAGAATTAAAGTACAGGTTATATATTAGGATGAGGAATAATTGCTTAATGTGTAAAATGTTTATTTGGGGCTATAAGAAAATCAGAAATAAGTAATTCTGATGGTTATATAATATTATGAATACAATCAATGTCCTGTGTTATGCACTTAAAATAGTTGAAAATGCAAATATTTTTGTCATATTTTATCATAATTTATGTAAAGAATTTATCAAGGGAAAATACTTGTAAGATACAAAGGGTCAAGGACTCAGGGTTAGCTGGGAGCATCATCAAACTGTAATACAAGTCTGACCCTAAGTGCAGAAGAGAGAAAATGAAAATAGATGAAGGAAGGGAGAAAGTCTTGGGCTGTAGTATAGTTCTAAGGAGAGTCCACTAAGATCATCAGGGACCCACTGTCTCCCAGGAGCTGGCTGTCTTAGTATCCTCCTATATTCAGTCACAAGTTGTGAGCCATCTATGGGAAGCATGCTGTCAGTAAAATGGCACTCATAGATTTCAGAGCACAGACACTGGGGACATCACTCAGTTATGTTCACTTCAGTTAAAGATCTGAACTGTACATTCTCATGGCTTCCAGGGGGATTGTGCCTGTTAAGTTATTCACCAATCTAGAAGAGAGTAAAAGTGTTGCTCATTTCCATAGCAACGATCAAAGTCACCATCACTGCCAATCACCAGTACCATGATCTTTATCTCAGTAAAGTTTGTTCCAAGTATCCTACAGTCAACTCTAATTAAATCATTTTCATTTGTTCTAGTGGTACTAAGTGTCACCAATGTGATGTTCATTTGGGAAGTTTGAACTACATTATCAATATTAGAACTAGTGAGTCTCTGCATAGCTTACAGGCACAGGGAACCAACAGAGTATAAAATAACATGTGCCAAGCGCTGTGGGTGGAACCTACACAGTGCCTTCAAACTCCACAGCCTTCCATCACTGTCCATGAACAGCTCTTGCCTCCAAAGGCTTGGAGACTGAAGCATTGCTCATCTGTTGCCTTCTCATTCCCTTTCATCATTTACAGCCCTCGTAACTAGGAAAAAGAGGGGTCAGCACGAACTTTCCTTGAACAAAAGAAAACCTGAAAGACACTTCAAAGCAGGTTACCCCAGCTCACTACTCACACTGCTGAAACTATAACCTGCCATGTTCCACGTAGACACTGGTGGTGATTTCTTTGCCTTGAGCACAATTGGCATTTCACTTCTGTATTCCCTTAAGAAAGAAGAATATGACACTCAATCACATATAATGGAAAAAAATCATTCTTCTAAAGAGAAGTTAGCCAATTTTCTTTAAAAGGTGGAGGGGATGACTAAAAGGGAAAAGTAGGTGGGGAAAGTAGGTTTAACTTAATGCTTCTAACTGTAAGACTGTAGTCTTTCTCCAATCATTTAATTGGGCCAATCATGTGCCTTCTATTTATTCCTTCTAAGAGAGAAGTAAATCTATGAAGAAATGGTAAAATTAACAAAGAATGAGATGCAATTCTAATGCTATTCTGCCCACTAACTCAAAGTAACTGTCTTCACACTGTGGTCCTATTGTTCCTCCTCCTTCTCATAAAAACCTACCTACCTCTCTAAGGAAAGGGGTTATTTACACACCTGTGATTAGTCCAACACAGTCTATCACCCAAAAAAATCAAGTATAGTTCTTCCCTAACAAGTTCACGTACTAAAATTATTTTTTATAAAGTCTAAATTTCACTTTACCACCTAAGAAGTAACATATGTCAGAGAGAACAAATGTGCTAGACATGATGCTGTGTGTGAGGGTCAAAGACATAACAAAGAGAAACCAGTCATGGTAGAACATATCTATAGTTACAGCTCTGTGTATGTGGAGGCAGAGGGATTATGAGCTTGGGATAAATAGTGAGTTCAGGTGAGCTATATAACAAGACCCTGAACAAAAATTAAAACTGAAGGTGGTGTTGTGATAGAGTGAACAATAAATATACACTTGTAATATCATAGTAAGGAATATGGGGCTGAATATGAGCTGTTATGGGATCCACATGTGTAACCTTACCCACTCCTTTTGCATAAGGGTGAGGATCTAACTTGAGTCCTTTAGGAAAAGAAAGAGTTAATGAAGAGGTAGATGAGAGGTCATTTGGCATAAAGAAAATTCTATACTCATATACTCACAAGTAGTGTGTATAGCTAGATCAGAGAATTCAGAGAGATGCTGGACTTCTGAAAGAAGAGTCTGAAGGGGAACCAAATGCTCCTAAAACACATGCTTGCATCCCACAGGAAACAGGTAAGACATGCTTCTGAGAACACTGAGAGCTACTGAAGAGAAAAACACACTGCTGTGGGATGTCTTTCTGTATGCTGTGAATATGTGTTGCTCCCATTGGTTAATAAGTAAAGCTGCATTAGCATATGGCATGGCAGAATGGAGCAAGGCAGGATCAAGAGAGATAGAAAGAAAAGAAAGGAAGAGTCAGAGGAGACCCTGCAAGCCACCACTAGGGGAAGCAAGATGTCCGAGAACAGGTAATGCCACGAAGCCATGTGGCAAAACATAGATTAATAGAAATGGGTTGAATTAAGTTATAAGAGCTGGTTAATATGAGCCTGAGCCACAGGCCATACAGTTTGCAATTAATATGAGCCTCTGTATGTTTACTTGGGACCAAGTTGCTGTGGAACCAGGCAGGACACAGGAAAACTTCCAGCTACAACACACAATTTAGTTTGCCTATGAGAAACCCTATATGTTAAGAACCTAGATATGAAGTCAGTCTACTTCAGAAATATATGTAAAAGATAAAGATGACCTCCACTGACACATTTAGGTGCTGAAATAAAGAAGTGGAGTGATTAGACAACTATTAAGGAAGTAAAACCAACATAATCCACCACTGATCAAGTGAGAGTCGGGTAAAAGTCAATAATGATGCTCAGGTTTCCAGCTTAAATGGGAGTACCATTTCTGAGATAGGGAAGGCTGGGGTAGAAATAGATTAAAATGAGTTAAGTGCCTATAGCATCTTAAAGCATGATGTATCATTGTCAACAGTTAGAGAAAGCTCTGGAGTTGAAGAGAATGGCCTAGGCTTAAGTTTCCAATTGATCAAATCAACCAAGAAAGTGTGTGCAGTTTGAAGACAGATTTAGAACATGAAGAGTACAAATGCTTAACAGAGAAAAGTTTATATAGAAGACAAAAAAAGGGAGCCTGAGTCACAAAAGGAATACTCAGAGTGGGCAGGGCCATTCAGGACAAGAAAGGATAGAAATTCAATAAAGAGCTGTTCAAGGTCAAGTAAAACAAGAGCTATCAACAATTCCTTGAATTTAAGCACAAGCACTGAGAGATGGCAATGGAGGAAGTGAGTGCTGAAATCAAATGCATAGCTAGGGTAGTTGTCATATGCAGCTCAAATTGAGTTAGGTAGACACTCCCAAGACTCCAAGCTCTGTGGGAGGGGCCATCAAACTTCCAACTGTGCAGCTTATAGAGACCTCACATACATGAGGCACTGAATGAGCATTTATAGAGGGCCTATGGAGATGTTCAATGGATAAAGTATGTCCCACCCAAGCATGATGATTGGAGTTCAGTTCCCAAGAACCCACATGGAATTCAGGCAGGCAAGACCACCTGCTATAATCACTGAGGTGGTAGAGACAGGAGATTGCCCTTGCAAACTGGCTAGCTAGACTCACCAGAATTGGTTATCTCTGGGAAAAGCAAGAGACCCTGATCTTCTAAATAAAGTGGACAGCAATCAAAGAAGCCATCTGATGTCAATTTCTGGCCTTCACATTCTCATACCTCCCACCTGTACCCACACACATGCAAACACACATACAGAAAAAATAAAACAAGATGAAAAGCAAACAGTTGTAGAAAATTCACACAGACTGGCATCCCATTTTTTACAGCTTCATTTGGAAGTATCCTAAAGTTAGTGATAAGGCAGAGGAAGATGGTTACAGCTGCTCCCTGGCCTTGAAAAGCTCTGGCTTATGCCTCACCTGATTGCCAGGCATTCAATTAATCATGCCCTCCCTTCTCACCTCTCTACTCCTGGGTCAATAGACAAGGTCACTGTGGTCTAATTAGACTCCTAAATGAGCTCCAGAGGTGTAAGGCAGAGCCTGTGCCAAGGTCTCCATGCTGTTCTCCCTTCTACTCCTCATATTTAGTTGATGCAGCAAAAAAATAATTAAGCTGATTTTGTTTCTGATTATTTTTCTGGAACCTTTGGTGACCTCTCACAGAGAAGATGACAACTCATCACTCAGACAGAGAGAGCCACATCAACAACAGTGTCTTATATGCCATCTATTAAGCACTATGTGGCACACATCATGCTGACCCTTCTTACAAAGTTTAAATTACACACAATTCTTCATCAAATCCTCGCTAGTTCCACAATGTCCATAGGAATAGTAATTAATTTCCCCCTATTCCTCATTCAATGACTAGTCCAGGGGGGAAAAATGTTTAAAGGGGAATATATTTGGTTAATAAACTATTATCAAATTTTAAAAAACACATTTAGGTCAAGAGTATTTTATTAGTTTTACATTTTTCAAAAGTCCATATTAATGTCTTCTGTAACTAAATACAATGGGGAAAACACCTTGATTTAGTTTGTTGATTGCAGCCTGAACCACATTTTATCATCACTGGAGTTCATTAAAATGACATTGGACAGGTAGTCTCCCATGTAAATTATCTAGCAGAAGTGAGATAGTACTTAGAGTTGTCACCTGCAACACCAACAGAAGCAAGTCGTCAGCAAGAGATGCTCAACACCAGTCATGGGTGCAGATTGCTCAAAGAAGCCTCGTGCCAGAAGACCCTAAGAAGCAAGGCTTGATTTCTTCACCATTTGTACCAGTTGTCACCGTACTATTTTTCAGCTCCCAAATCACCCCTCATTGTCTGCTCTGTTAAAAAAAAAAAAAAAAAAAAAAAAAAAAAAAAAAAAAAAAAAAAAAAAAAACTGAAACCTTCCCATACTTTTCATTATTAAACTAGGATGTTGTTATGCTTTGTCAGTCCAGGGCACTGAAGACACAGCCCTAGAAAATATTTTTTCTTCGTGGTTGTAGTGCATTCTGTAAGCAGGAGTTGGCACAGAGATGGTTTCCTGTGTCAGGTTTCTGTGAAAACAGTTGATCCTATTTGTGGCTTTCATGACACTCCCAGCGTCAAAGAATCCTAAGCATCAAGCTGCTGATGCACAGAGTGCTGAGCCATTCCTGAGCGGTGTACAGCAGAATGCCTCCCAGGGAAACACCACTCCATGGCTGCTTTCCCCAGCACTGTAGTGGGTACACTGCCCCCACGTGACAGAGCTCAGACTTCTAGCAAATTCTAACAGCATGTCATTACAACAACTTCCTTGCCATTTGGTGATAGCTGTGTTCTCCCCAACAAGGTCATCCGGAAGGAGAAGGGGTCCATCCCAGAACGCTTAACCTCAGCTGTAAGGGTAGCTGCTGTTCACACCTGATACCCCAGTCTCCCGTAGAGTTCTCTTTACTTTTAACCAATCAATGCTACAATCCCCTAAAATGGTGAATAATTCTTTTATGAAATGTACTTATTGTTTGATAGTTTCCTGTGTACATAGCATGTTTTAGACATTTCCTCTTCTATTACCCTCTCTCATACTTGCACCCTCAGCCAATGAAATCCTTCTGACTTTCAGGTCTGTGTGTGTGTGTGTGTGTGTGTGTGTGTGTGTACATGTGTTTATGAGAGCAGACAGGCAGACAGACAGAAATACAGAGACAGAGACTCCATAAATTTACATAAGGTTGCTTATCTGCGCACGGGTGGGAAGTGCTTTAGGTTCATATGATATTTTTCAGCGGCTACATCTCTGATGAAAATGGCATTCTCTCCCCCACGTATTACAACTAGATCCTCAGGAGGGGATGAGGCCTCATGAGACCTTCCCCTATCTATGATGAAATGTCAGCAGGCCAATGTCAGGCAGGTCTTATGTAAGTAACCGCAGATGCTGTGAACTCAAGAGCGCGAAACCACGTCGCACCCAGGAAATACCTTTCTACAACACTGTATCTCATCTTCTAGCTCTTGCATTTTTCCCCCACCTTTTTCTGGGATGTTCCCTGAGCCTGTAAGGAAGCGATACAGATGTTCTATTTAATGCTAAGCACTCAACAGTCACTTACTGTCAATACTCTGACAAGTTATGGAACTCTGAGTTAACCACCACTTGCAGCTACAAGAAAATTCCCTAACAAGGGCCAAGAGAAGCACTAACCTATGGGTATACATATGACCATTATAAGGCAACTTAACAACATGTGCAGTGTTTTGTTGACTGCACATGTTGTTAAGCTGCCTATGACTTCCCCAGCCATGGACTCTTGACTAGTTTTACAGTACCAAGCAAGGGTTCCTTCCTATGGAGCAGCCTCAGGCCCAAACAGAAAGTGGTTGGTTGCTCCCATAACAATCATGCCACCATTGCACACCAGTGGGAACATCTTGCTTCATAGGTTGCAGTGGGTAGCTGTTCCAGCTTTGACCTGGAAGTACTACCTCCAGTGAAGCTTCCAGTAACTGTCACGCTTACCTATGGCCTGCTCCTGAGGCGGGGCCAAGATGGGAACCCTTAAGACCTGAGATCCAGATGTGCTGGCTCTCTTGTTTCCTGGTGATCCTGGATGCTGGATGGTAGACTGAGCAGAGTTCTCCAGAGAACACGGCTGGACTGCACTTGACCTCTCCTGGATCCTGTAACCTATCCCTTTACTTGTTGTAAGTTACCCCAAAATAAACCTCCCTTTTAACTACGTGGAGTTGCCTTAATAAATCCTCCAATAGTAGGTCAGTATGGTAACTTGCAGGGCTCACAGTCCAGTAGGACTGTTGATGGCTTTTCTCTCCCATCTGCCTGCATAGCACCTCCTGACACTATGGAAAGTAACCAGCAGGAAAGAAGCTCACAGCTCAGTTTCAGGTTGATTTCTCTGTGTTTTGTATCCAAAGTATGTGGTTGATGTCTTCAGCAATAGGGTTTTACTATCAACTTTTTGTGGACAGCAATGGCAATAGCCTGTATTATATTGAGGCCTCTTGTCTTACCTGACAATTTATAGAGAAATATCTTGTACCTGGCGCTGAATTTTTCATTTAATAACCTTTGCCTTCAAGAAGCATCACCTACCCAAGGTATCTCTGTTCTAAATAACTTTGTATTAATCTTTTCTTTTTCAAGTTAATATGTAACTGTTCTCTCTTGGTTGTTTTTCAACACCCTTGCCCATGTGCACACACACATATACACACACTCAACAGTGTCCAAAAGACATAAAATTTGCATAAATCATTTTAATGTCCCTAGAACACAATCCTTAAAAATAAATCAACATTTTTCTGAACTGTAGATTATTGTATTACTTTTCTTAATCCTAATAATGGACATGTAAGATAAATATTTTATCCCCATTACATAGATGGGGAATTGACATGTTGACAGATTAAATTTCTTACCCCAGGTCTCACTGCCATATGGAATGCTGAGAGAGTAGTGACACCTATTTCCATGTAAGATTAATGATTATTCTTTGTTTTAAGCTTTTGTCTTAAAATTTGTGATTCAACCCCAGGTTGATTCCAAAACCCATAAACTCTGTTTCTACAGTATACTCTCTCCCCAACATTCCATCAGTTGTTTGATGGATCTTATGAGAATAAAAATTACTCCCAATGAAGACTTCAGGCTTGCACTGGACTTTAGCAAATAAGGCCCTCATAAAACTCTGGCACCTTGTGTGCCACTGTGGTAAAAGGGCATAGCCAAACACTGCTGACAGGCAGGGGAGCTGATGCCAGTCAGGCAGCTTTTTGTGTTTATGTTGATGCTCAGTGTCCAAATGAGGAGCCAGCATTTTCAACATAGGGGACAATTAGCAGTATCAACTAACAGCTGTGTCTCTCCCACACTTGAGAAGATATTTACCTAAGATCATTCTGACTTTTTTCCCTTTGCCTTTCTTTAAAAATTCTTTTTACACAAGCCACCTGGAAAGCATTTGTTGGAGAATTTTAATGACTTATTAAATCCCAAATCATTATCGGAACAAGACTTGCATCTGCAAAGGCTTAAACACTGTGATCCACTCTCCTCTCTAGAACTTGCATGAACCTCCAAAAGGTGGATGCCAACAGACAAACAGGGAGATGCCAAACAAAACATTCTAAATCAAAATCCTTCCTTGGAAAAGTGGTTGCATCTCTTTTATTTTAGTTAAGTCCTTGCTTAGAATTGTTTTATTTGAATCAAGGAGTAGAGTGGGCTGCCAGCCGTGACTCCCTAGTGCCTGCTGGAAGAAGTCCAACCCCACAGACCAGAGCACTGGAGCCTTTAGAGACTGATTTTGTCTTATCAGTGTGGCTGTGTCTTCTCCACACCCAGGGCTAAGATTCTTGGTACTCACAGGCACCACAACACAACTTATCAACACATTGCAATGTTTAGGAATAAGGTAAATACCCCTTCCCAAGTCTTACTCCTCCACTGCCCACTCACTACCTAGGAACCAGTGAGTTAAATGCTTGGCACAACCATAAGATCTCTGAGACGTGTTTTTGGGCCTCTGCCAACATAAATGCTTGGTCATCAGCATTTCTGCCAATCATCTTTCTAAAACTCACACCTCTTGTGAGACCTTTGCCAGAGTAAATTGAAAAACCCAGCAAAGGTAATAGCATCATGATGCTGGTACTTATCATTGGCTTCCCAGTGGAAAGTGTACGTGTGTGTGTGTGTGTGTGTGTGTGTGTGTGTGTGTGTGTGTGTGTGTGTGTAGAAGCCAGAGGTTAACCTCAGGTATGATTCTTCAGGAGTAATCTACCTTGTTTTTAACACAGGGTCATTCATTAGCCTGGAGTTTGCCAAGTATCCTAGACTGGCTGGCTGAAGTGGTGGGTAAGGGGCTAGTCTGCTCACTAGTCTTCCTCCTGTCAAGACCTTATCAGTCTTATCAGATACTGTGCTGGCTAGTCTTGTGTCAAGCTGATACAAAGTAGAGTTATCTAAAAGGAGGGAACCTCAATTGAGAAAATGCCTCTGTAAGATCCAACTGTTTTTTCTTAATTAGGGATTGATAGGGAAGGGTCTAAGCCACTGTGGGTGGTGCCATCCCTGGGCAGGCAGTCCTGGATTCTATAAGAAAGCATGGTGAGCAAGCCATGAGGAGCAAGGCAATAAGCAGCATCCCTCCATAGCCTCTACATCAGCTCCTGCCTCCAGGTTCCTGCCCTGTTTGCGTTCCTGTCCTGAATTTCTAGTATTATGAACAGTAATGTGGAAGTATAAGCCACATAAATTTTTTCCTCCCCAAGTTGCTTTGGTCATGGCATTTCATCACAGCAATAGTAACCTTAACTAAGACAGATACCCTGACATCTATTCCTATTGATTTCATTTCATAATACTTCCCTAAAATTTGATCCTAGAGTTCCATCCAACCTCACCCTTTTTGTCTTAGCTGCTCATGGTAAGTTAAACAGTTTCCCTCAAAATTCATATTTGTCTAGAACCCCAGAATGTGATAACCTTACTTGAAAATAGGGTCTTTGCATATGAGTTAAGATGATATTGCACTAATGTGGTCCATAAGTCTAATAAAAAAGATAACCTAGATCCATCTCATTTTTTACAAAGATGCCAAAAATGTGCACGGGAAGAACACAGTGTCTTTAACAAATAGTATTGAGAAAACTGGATATCAACATATTGAAGAATCAAAGTTAATCATTCTTTCTCCGTATATACACAAATCAATTCCAGAGGACCAAAGATCTCAATGTTAAATCTGAAACTTCTAAAAGAAAGGGTAGAGAGTATACTTTGGAACAAAGGCTCAGGTATAGACTTTTTGAGCAGGATGTCAATCACCCAAGGAAAAAAAAGAACAAGCAACAAATGGGACTTTGTGAAATTAAAAGTTTCTGTACTGCAAAGGAAACTGTTAACTGGCTGAAGATCAACCTAATATCAACCTACAGAATGGGGGGGGGAAGCTTTTCCAGCTGAACATTTGACTGGTGATTGGCATCTAAAATATACAAGGAATACACACACACACACACACACACACACACACACACACACACACACACACATCAAGAATACAAATGTCCCAATTAAGAAGTGGGCTATGGAACTGAACAGAGAGTTCTCAGAAGAAATACAAATGGTTAAGAAATATTCCTAAAGTGTTTACCATTGTTAGCCATCAGGGAAATGGAAATTAAAACTTCATCAAGAATGTGGTCTTACAGTCAGAGTGGCTAAGATGAAGAAAACAATAGACAATAAATGCTGGTGAGGATGTGGGGAGTAGCAGATGTTAGCAGACTACTGGAGGGAGTGAAAACTGGTAGGAGCCACTCTGGAAATCAGTGTAGCAATAGCTCAAAAGATTATAAACAGATCTACCAATTGACCTAGCCATACTACTCGTGGGCATACAATCAAAGGACTCTATTTCCTAGTGTAGAGACGCATACACCCTCTCCATACTGGTCTATTCACAATAGCTTTGACATTGAAAATGTGGTGCTCTTGCACAATGGTTGTTCAGCTTTTAAAAAGATAAAAAGTGCAATTGGTAATTTTCTGGGTAAACAGATAGAGCTGGAAAACACCATATTTAGTGAGTTGCCCACATTTAGACAAATGTCACAAGTTCTCATTCATATGTAGATATTATTGCCAAATCTTTAAATTTGTATGTTTAATTCGGAGTACCTATAGAATCCAGGAAGTTAGAAAGGGATTATTGGTGTGGAGGGGCAAGAAAGTTCTTCAGGGAGGGGAGATAGTCGAGTATGTAGAGTATGGGTGATATAAAGGGCAAGGGGAATGATGGAGAGGAAGGCTTAAATAATGGGAATAGTGTGGTTAGGTAGGGCAGAGGATGCTGGATGGTGGTAAGTAACATTAAGAATGTTTGGAGAAGCCATATGGAAACCTACTATTTTATAAGTTTTACAAATTGTGTGTGTGTGTGTGTGTGTGTGTGTGTGTGTGTGTGTGTGTGTGTGTGTGTGTTTAACTGGAGTCACTCTATAATGTACCTCCAAGAAGTCATTAAAAGCCCAATGCAGCTTGATCTGCTTGGGAGGCATCCAGACAGTGGGACCGGGTCCTGTCCTCAGTGCATGAACTGGCAGTTTGGAATCTGGGCTTATACAGGGACACTTGGCTCAGCCTGGGAGGAGGGGACTGGACCTGCCTGGACTGAATCTACCAGGTTGAACTCAATCCTCGGGGGAGTCTCTGCCCTGGAGGAGATGGGAATGGGGGGTGGGAGGGGGGAGAACAAGGCAACCCGTGGCTGATATGTAAAATTAAATTTAATAAATAAATTTAAAAAATGAAAAAAAAAGAAAGAAAACAGAAAAAAATAAAAATAATAAAAATAAAAGCCCAATGCTAGGTGTGGAATGCCTTCTCTCAAGCTGTTATTCAGAAGTGTTCCAGAGACCCCCCAAAATATACAGGCTATTGATTTCAAAGCTGGCTGGCAAGGCCCAATTGCTGAAGACACCGCATATATTAATGATAGATGTGGTGATTTAAATAAGCATGGCTCCCATAGGCTCGTATATTTGAGTGTTTAGTCCCTAGTTAGTGGAATTGTTTTGGGAAGATTAGGAGGTATGGCCTTGTTGGAGGAGGTGTGTCACTGAGGGTGGGCTTTGAGGTTTCAAAAGTCCATGTCAAGCCCAGTCTTTTTTTCTCTCTGCCTCCTGCCTGAGGACCAGGATGTAAGCTCTCAGCAATTGTTCCAGTGCCATGCCTGCCCGCCACCACGCTCCTTACCATGATGATAATGGACTAATCCTCTGAAACTGTGAACAAGCCCCCCAATTAAATGCTTTCTTCTATAAGTTGCCTTGGTCATGGTGTCTTTTCACAACAATAAGGCAGTAACTAAGACAGTAGGCCATGAAGAAATCAAGTTGATGTTGACCAGGAAGATAGTACTGGAAAGTGCTATGTTGGCTGCTGCAGGGAAAAGTCAACAACAGTCTTATCTAGCTGTGAACCTGGTAAACTACAATAATGACTATCATGGCAAGATATGTCAATGGTTGCAACAATGACATGAATGTTACAAGTGTAACCAACCACTTTCTGGCTGTATTTAAAGCCCATTCCACAGGAAAACACATATACTTGGTACTGTAAACCTGGATAAGAATCTGTGGTTGGGAAGCTCATTACTACTATTCTACTAAATTGATATACTATCAAACTCCCCTCTATATTAGAATCTCTATACCCACAAATCAGTGCAGCTCTCATACCCCGTCAGGGAAGTTCCTTTGTGCAGTGGACAGTGGTCAACCCAGAAATTCACAACTGGTCAAATACAGAGAATGAGTTTCAGTGGTGTGCTCAGCCACAAATGTGGCATCTGTAGCATATACCCTCCTCGAGGCTCAGAGACCATCTTGGAGGAAAAGGTAGCAGAAAGATGATAAGACCCACAGGTCAAGGAGGACCAGACCAAGCAGTGTTTTCTAGCCACGGCATGAACTCACTGCAGCAGCAGTAGCCTTCACAAGGCCTCTCTCTATAAGATCAAGTCAGTCAACATTCTAGCACGTAGCTATGGAAGGACTCATGAACCCTGACTGCTAACTGAGGAGCTACTGAAAACTAATGCTGCTTCTCAGAGAGGAAGAATCAATTTTTCTTAACAGTATGGCCCCTGGTATATCGATCATGCTACAGTGGATGACCCCATATCCAGAAGTATATGGGCAGCACAAATTTGAGTCCATGGGTTATTTTTTTTAAGAGAGAGAAGACATGAAATTGGGAGCTAGGAAGTCAGATGGATCTGGAGGTTTAGGGATGAGTGTGTATGAATATGATCAAAACACATGGTATAAACTCAAAGAATTAATAAAAATATTGTTTTAAGAAATGATAACGTCACAGAGAAAGCCATACATACAGAGATGAAGGCAGAGCTGTATCTACCTGCCAAGGAGTACAAGAGATGACCAGGAACCATGGAAGCCAAGAAAGAGCTGTTGGAATGCTTATTCCTCAAAAACTCCAGAAAGAACCAACCCTCCCATCACCTTGATCCCAAATGTCTGGCTTTCTCAAGAGACTGAATTTCTGTTGCTTCAAGCCTCTCATTTTGTGGCACATTATTATAGCAGTGTAGCAAATTAATGCTAGACCCATGGGCCATCCACATCTGCCAGTTGTTCCTCCATTTTGGTATGTTAGGGATTCCTGGAAGGCACGTTATAGTACAGCAGTGGACCCTACCCCAGGGAGAGTCTCTGATTCAGTTGGTATGAGGTACAGACAGGAGATCTGCCTATCTAACAAGCAACCAAAGGATGCTGATGTTGCTGGTCTGAGGACCACATTCTGAGAACTACTGCCCTGTACTGGATACTTGAACGCTTAATTGCATTCAGTTAGGAGCTGCATTACATCATGTCTTATATCATATTTATAATCAGCTCATAAATGCAAAGTCCGTCTTCTCAGTTATCCCATGAGTGTCATAAAAATCCACACTTTAACCTACTTTTGTTTATGCACAGGACAGAACAGTGGCTGGCACACAGCTAAACTGAATAGGGAAAACACGGGTTGGGAGCACCAATTTTATGTTCTTGAATCTCATTTATTCATTTGTAAAATGGGGTTAGTGGTATTAAACAGAAATGTTATGAAGATAGAAGAAGATAATTCAAGTAAATGTCCAATCCATTATCAGCTTCTAAAATGTATGTGGTAAATGGTAAATGTTGTTTATACTCATGCACAAAGTTGGGTACATCAAGGTAACATCACCTGAAACTACAAATTAGCTCAAAATCAAAATCCCACATTTATGAGATGTCTATACAAATGGTTTCAGACTATATAAACTGTGTTCATCAGTAACATTGCTCAGTGGTTCATGCATCACAGAAAATCTGCCACTACTTCTCCTTAACTATACTAGCAAGGCCTACGGGAGCTGTTTTCATAAATTCATACTCAAAGGAGGTCGTGCTCAGCTGTGCCTCTTGATTCATTACATTTGCAATATTCACAAGGATCCTGAGTTTGGGAGAAAAGTTGGATGGGTCAAATCAGGGAATGTTGGACCACACTTGATACCAATGCAAAAAGTACTGAGAAGTGTCTCCCAAGGATCTTGTCACTGGGATTGAATGATGGGAAATAATTAAGAGAATTGGAGAGTGGGGTAGAGTGTGGAGTTGAGAGATGTCACTGACTCCAGCTCACTTCAGCAAAAATTCGCTGAATAGCTGCTATATGCCGAGCAATATGCTAAATTTGGGAGTACAGAGGTGAAAAAATATCACTAAAGTTTCTACCCTAGCAAAGCTTCAATGCAACAGGGCTGAAACATAGACATCCAGAGTCACAGGCCAAGTTCAACTAAAGAGGCTGCTGTGGCTATCTCACCCTGTTCCCTGGAAAAGAGTCCTGCTATCTCCCTCAAGTCAAATGTCCAACCTACAGACCCCTGTCCCTTACTTACATGGAGGCCTCTCTTTATGTTGATAACTAAGTATGTTGAAAGACTTCTGGTCCTCATGTCCATTTTGCCCTGCCTCAGTCTTTCTCCATATGACCACCTCTTTTCTCTAAGCTCTGTTATGGAAGATTCAGGTCCTGAAGATCATTGTGGATATGAGCAATCTCCTCAGGCCACATACATGCTGACTGCTACTTTGAGAACAGTGACCCATCTTCTAAGGAAGGAAAGGATGGAGGAAGGGAGAAAAGAGAGGGAGAAAAGAAAAGGAAGAGAAGGGATTAAAACATAAGAAAAGGAGATTTCTTCCATATTTATACACATGACTAGGGATAAAGCCACCATCATAGAATAACACAATGTCCAAACTTTCAGCATTGTTAGAATATGAAATACTTTCTCAATCACAAAGCATGTGTCTTAGTCTGCCTCCACCCATAGAGAC
Organism: Peromyscus maniculatus bairdii; assembly: GCF_049852395.1. Classification (NCBI taxonomy): domain Eukaryota; kingdom Metazoa; phylum Chordata; class Mammalia; order Rodentia; family Cricetidae; genus Peromyscus; species Peromyscus maniculatus. The sequence goes on from NC_134859.1 coordinate 32,757,080, forward strand.
AGTACATTCTACCGTCTGCCAATAGCTCACTGAACCAAATGAAGACCTGTTTGCCACTTTCCCTCAAGTGTCTCTGACAGTGTAGGGAAACTCCTGGTACAAGGTATTCTGTCATATAAGCATGGTCTTTCCAGGTCAACAATAATGAAATGAATAAGCACAGACAAAGATCCCCAAGACACATGACATGAGAGGCTGCATAATCTTCTGAATGAAAGTACACATTCATTTCTAAAGACAGCCTCTGGCCTCCAAACTAGGAAGATTGTATATCAAGCTGACGTTGGCAGTACTTGTCTGTAACTCCGACACCTCAGGAAGATCAGGAGTTCAAGACCAGCCTGGCTCCATCATAAGCTTGAAACCTGCCTAGGGTGCATGAAACCCTTTCTAATGTAGGGATAAAGGAAGGGAATGAGGGAGAGGGGAAAGAGGAGTAAAGGAGGGGGAGGGAGAGTAAAGGGAGAGAGGGAAAGGGTAAAGGAGTGACTGAGGGATAGAGGGAGGGAGGGAGCAGGGAAGGGAGGGGGAAGCTACATAAAGAAAATAAATAGGACAAGTGTGATGAGGTAGAGTCATTGGTTTGTTTTGTATGGTTTTTCATTTAAAGCTATTGATAAGAGGGCAAACACATTTGTACTTCTCCTTAATCCCTTTCCTATCGTTATTTAGAACGGACCTATCTTGGCTCTTCCATTATGCAGATACCGAGTGATATATACCAGTCTTTCATGCAGTTAGTGGGAGTGTAATTTAGTCCCATCACTATGGGAATTGGTATGGAGGTTTCTTCTAAAACTAAAAAAACTACTACCACATGACCAGCCATATCACTCCTGGGTGACTACTCAAAATAATGAAAGTCAGCACACTGAGTGTCCTGCATTCCCATGTTTGCTGTGGCATTATCACACGGCCAAGTTACGAAACAACTAGGAATATCTAATGAAGATGATGGAGAATTATTCAAACATAAAGAAGAACAAAATCATTTCCATTGTAAGAAAGTAAATGGAACAAAATATTAATAGCAAAATCATCCAGACTCACAAAGACAAATAGAATTTCACACTTTTGTGGCATCGTCAGAGGTATGAATGTATAAAGACTATTAGGGAAATGAAAGTATTGGGGGAGAAAGGTGAGATGAAAGAGAGCAATGGCTTCTGTGGATGATCAAAGGATGTTGTAGATATATATGAAAATGGAAACAAAAGTCACTGCCTCATAGAATTCCCATATAATCTATCAGACTTTTCATCACGATGATTAAACAGGTGATACAAACAACTTAAGGAAGAAAGGATGTGTTTCAGCCCACAGAGCTTTGCCTGTCGATTCTGGGTGGTCAAAAGGCAGAACAATGTAGTATGAGAGCATGGCGGGGAGGCAGCTCTCCATCTTGTGACTGGCAGGAAGCAGGGAGAAGGTCTGCCCACTCTGCCTTTCCCCTCCCCCCTCTCTCACTCCACTGAGGCCCAGGCAGCTTTCCCTCTTTAGTAGTATCTCTCTAGAAATGCCCCAGAGGCATTCTGACTGGTTTCTTTGGGCATCTATCAATCCAACTAAGTTAGAACTCAAGATTAATCATCACATATATTAATAAAAAATTGCTTTTAGAAATCATATGAATAAGCTTTCAATTTAAGAGACAGTATAATGTCTCTGTGTGACCTTGAGTTTCTCTCAGGCTTCCTTTTTCTCCAAGTTCCAATCTGTAACTTTGGTTTATTAATTTTATTCATTGTGAGACTGAAAATGATCATTATTGGCTCCATAACAAAAACATCAATCTTTTACAGAAATGTTTCTTTTTGTCTTTCAAAGTGAGGCCCCCATCTGACCTCTATGGATCATCTGAAATTACTTTAAATATTGGACCATGGGCATGTACTTGTCACTCTAACTCACAAAAAAAGACATAATAAATGACCAATCCAAAATGGAATACTGGTTCCTGTCCATGAAATATTTAATCTGGTATAGCTCTGCTTTATTCTTTTATCCACTCACTGTCAATCCATGAAATTTAATGGGCACCCACCAAGAAAACATACACAGGAAAGCTGAAAATGAAGAGAAATAGAGTCCCTTCTTTCACCCACTGTCTCTGACATCTCAGATAGAATTTAAGTAATCTTAAGCTATAGAAATTGAAAAAGTGAGCCAGATAGTGGTGATTCATGCCTTAAATCCCAGCACTTGGGAGGCAGAAACAGGAGAATTTCTGTGAGTTTGAGGCCAGCCTGGTCTACAGAGAGAATTCCAGGACAGCCAGGGCTACAACAGTAAAAACTTGTCCTGGAAAATCAAAACAAAAAAAAGTGAAAATAATTTTAAATCAATGCAGGTAGGCTGCTCAGTTGGCACAAGAAGTAATTCTAAAGAAACTTGTTGAATTAAACTTTAATTAGTTTGAGCCCTATCTCTTAATATTCTCTTTCTGAATCACTGTGAAAAACAACACTACAAAACAGAAAAGTAAGACAGAGTCTTTAACAGTTCCTCCTGGAACTCTGTGGAGAGTAAAACTTTAGATAGAAAAGGCTATTCAAGCTACAGTTTTCCAAATGTTGGTAATGCACCTACACAGAGGCTTGGATGAGAAGGGACATCAGTATGCTGCTTCCCTTGTGGACAATGTCCTTTCTTCCCCCTAAAATGTCATGGGACCTGACTATCTGACCTAGTGCTATAGTTAATTTGCATAATAAGTCAGAATCCCTGTGTCATTGGGGGATAACAAACAGGTCAGGGACCTCAGTCTGTCCATTGACCATATTCTGAGTGTCTCTGGCTTGAAGAATAACAGCTTACTGAGGCGAGTAAGGCCAAAGCACTGTGCCACACCTTAAGCAAACAATAAGCTGTGACATGCGAAGAGAGCACTCTGGCCAGAGGAAACCTGATCCATAAGCTCCAAACCAAAAAAAAAAATGATGACATGCAACCCAGAGACAAACAAGAAACACCACGGCAGCTAGAAGCAAAAGCCCACCCAAAAGCCCCATATATGTACCTCAGCCTTTTGTTTAATAAATGAGATTGCTTGCAACATCCTAAAGTCTGTGTCGTTGCCTCCTCGTCTACTCATCCCCTGCACTCGGATTATCAGGAACAGCAAGACCCAAGCCACAGCACCAGCGACAGCTTACAATCCATAGGGGGAATGTCTACTTCATTCAGTCCTTATGAGGATTAAATGAGAAAATACCTACATTGTTTAATATAAAGTTAAACATGTGATCAACAATAGGGAAGTTACTCAGCTTTACTATAGGCCCTTAATATTCCTTTAATTCATATAGCAGAATATTAAGGGTAGAAAGAAACTCAGAGGTAAGAGACTCCCTCACAACACAGGGTGAATCCTTTCTCCCATTTTCTGTACACAGCAATAAAAACAGACACAGAGAACAGATGTGTAAATGAAAGGCCAGGAATCCTGGGTCCTAGTCCTGTCTTAGAACACAGTCCCTTGAGGAACTTCCTTCATCATGTAACCCACAATTTCCTCATCTTTCCACCTAAGAAAACTAAGTGGAAGAATGCACACTACTGTAAATGTGATACCACTTCTGCTACCTATATCAGTCATTCCAGCAAATAGAACCCATTCTGCAGGAGCATTATTAGCTGCAGAATGTGAATGCAAATGTAGATGTCGCAGGAGGGAGCTCCCACTCAGTGCCTGAGCTACAGGAGGTGCATCCATGCCCCTTACTTACTCCCACGGTTCTAACAGCAGCTCACTGAGCTGTACCCTCCTGGTTGACTTGCCCAGCAACTCCCCTCTCCATTCTTGAGCCAAACAGGGAAAGAGCTGTGAAAGCAATTCCCAGGCTCTGTCAGTGTCGATCAGCTCTCCCAGCTGCCTCCAGGAACCCACTCCATGAGTTAATTACCCATTGTGAAAAAGCCATTTATCTTCAAATCCCTGAGCACGAAGCTTTTCAGGTTGGTGCCCTCTAGTTTTTGAACCTCGTTGTTTCTAATTGGTTGTGACATCTACCTTTTCTGTATGCCACAGGCTGTCCTCTCTGGCTTTTCTCTTCCTGGATGGCCATACCTGCTCACATTGGAATTAATCCTGGAGGTTTTTTGCAATCCTTATAGGCTTCATACACAATAAATGTGATCTTAAAATGCCAACTGCCAAGCAATGAAGGAGAGGGAGACATACAGACAGGATCTTGTACAAAGATACTGACCTAAATTCTGAAATACTCAATGGGTTGAAGTGGGCACTAAGAAAATATTCAGTTAAGGAACATGGCCAAGTACTAGGACAGAGTCCTTATCCTACAGAAATGCTTTGGTATCAGTATTAGATGTGGCTAAGATCATAATTAAATATGCATCTTTTCTGGAGCAATCTTTCTCCCTCTTTCTTTTATTCCCTGTTACAAAAAGCAGCAATAGAAAACAAATACAATATAAACTATAAATGAAAAATAACTAGCCTGGTGTCTTTTTAAAAGGTGAATCTAATTCACCAGATACAGGAGAGAACCTGGGATTCCGAAGTTTTAACAAAGTCCCAAGCAATGCTGGTGCTGTCATGACCTAAGCAAGCTATAGAAGCTACACATAGATAGTAAAATGAAAGTCTGTGCACAAGCAACCTGGAAAAAAAATGTCTATTAGTATATGACTACCAGCATAGCTGAAACAAGTCACTTAAGAAAGAGGCTCAAAATTCTCAAGGCTCAGTTCCAGTATCAGGCAGAACCATGTGGTAGGCCTGTGGTGAACATGACACATTGTGACAGGAACATGTCACAGAGTGAAGCATCACATCTGGAACCTGGCAGCAGAGGAGAGTGAGAGAAAAAAGACCAACATTGCACAATGCTTTTCAGGGGCACACCTCCAATAACCTAATGACTACCTGCTAGGCTCCACCTCTTAAAGGTCCACAGCACCTCCCAATGCTATCACCTTGAGAGTAAAGCTTTTACAGGTGGACCTTTGGAGGACATGCATTCAAGCCAAAACAACCATGGGGCTAAGGCAATGGTAAAGTGCTTGCCACCCAATCATGAGGACTGAAGCTTTTCCAGCACCTATGTAAGTGGTGAGCAGGCATGGTGGCCCACCTATAACTCCAGAACTTGGGGGATTGAGACAGGGATCCCTGGAGAGAGCTGGCTAAGCTATACTAATTGAATTGATAAGTCCTGGGTTCAGCAAGAGACCTTGTTTCAATATATAGGGTAAACGGAGATCAAGAAGGACAACTAACATCAACCTCACTCCTACACACACACACACATGCACATGCACATATATATGCATGCACACGCATGCCTGCGTGCACGTGTACACACACACACACACACACACACACACACACACACACACACACACGTTTCCAGTACAGGTATGATTTCCTCTTGCTGAGTGGTTCTTAGTTCTATTAGAGAGCTGTTGGTTACCTCCAAAGTATAGATGCCATTACTGTACCCTTAGGATTATCATGCCATGCTGGTTGTTGTGGTTCATATATATCATGGCTGCATAGAACTATTGGTTACTTCCCTCCTTTGGAGGTCTGAATGGCACCTTCTGGTATCATGAAAGCTAGTCCTCAGGGAGGAGGCGTTCATGAAGGTCAGTTCTAGCTGAGAAGCCTCTGGACCCTGTGTCTGCAGCCCACGATATCTTCATCAATACAGACTTACTTTCCACCTCTTTTGGCAGGAGGCCAACCAAGTGCTTTAGCAATAGGCTATATGTTTGGGGAGTCCCTTGAACAACCCTGACAAACAACTCAAAAGATGGGTTCTCATGCCTGGTATTGGAGTATTTTTCAGGTGTCTTTGGAAAGGAGTATTGTCAGCCCAGATGAGAAATTTTTCATTTAAACTATATATGTGTATTTATATACAGAATTACATGTGTCATGTGGATTTTTCTTTTTAGATAAATAGCTAACAGTGTGATTCTTTAAGACTTTTTCAGACATCCTTACTGTTATTTTACCCTCTTCCCTCCTTCTGTATTTACTTTCTTTCCCCTCCCTAAGAAGCACCCTCCTCCTCTTCCCAGGCTTCTTCAAGCACCTGTTAATGACTCAGAATAGCTGAAGCCCAGACTAGAAGCTATCTAGAATTCTAGCAATCACTGCTAGAATTAAAGTCTTGCTGGCTCCAAGTGGAACTCCCAGACATTCTAAGAATTCCTTTTTTTTTTTTCCTGAGAAACTCTAAGAGTTATGGGCCAATGACACTTTAAATGCGAAGTACTCAGAATGTGTGACACCACTCAAAATTTTTCTTTCACAGAAAGAAAAAAAATGACACTAAATACAAAGACTTCTCTGCGAACTGAAAGCAAATTTTAAACAGCTAGTGATCAGCGCAGCTGGAGACAAGGTGAGGTCACGGGAAACATGAGATGCTCCCCTGGAAACAGCCACACTGAGTCTAAGCTTTATGGAGCTAGTGATAAATAGTCCCCAGACCACACAGAGGAGCATATTATTGTTGATATAATGAAATGATGGTTCCATGTTCAAGACCTACCTCATTGTGGTTCAAATATAAAATGTTCACCAGCTGGTGACACTACTTTGAGAGATTCACAGACATTTAGAGGGAGGCCCTAACTGTAGAAAGAAGGTCACTGGGCATGGATGTGTGGTGATATTATATTTGTGCACCCCAATAAAACTTATCTGGGGATCAGAGGAAAAAGCCAGCCACTATATTAAACATAGATGTCAGGCAATGGTAGCACGTGCCCTTAACCTAACATTCAGTAAGCAGAGATCCATCCAGATCTCTGTGAGTTCAAGGCCACACTGGAAACAAAGCCAGGCATGGTAGCACAAGCCTTAATCCCAGTGCTAGCTAATCATAGAGGTCTGGAGGTCTGGATAGACAGACAGGACAAAAAGAGGAAGTGATGAAGCTGGGCGGAGAGAGGAAGTAAGATGGCAGAGCAGAGAAAGGTATATAGGCGTGAGTATACAGGAAGTAGCTCTCTCTTGGCTGAGGATTTCCTAGTAGTAAGAATGTGCCTGGCTTCTTTCTGCTTCTCTGATCTCTCAGTTTTCACCCCCAATATCTGGCTCCAGGTTTTTTAGTAATAAGACCATTTAGTGATTCATCTTACATGGGTGTATCTTGTCCCTGATACTTTTCTCTCCCACCTTCTTTTCCTTCATCCTTCCCTTTTCTTCTACTACCAGGAACTAAAGAACATCCTCTGCTATATGATCCTATCACCATGTTGTTCTGTTCACACTTATGGAACCAAGCAACCATGGACCAAACCCTCTGATACACGAGTCAAGACAAACCTTCCTTCAATTTAAGTTGTATTTTATCATAAAGACAAGAAAATAAATACACATCTATAAGGCTTTTGCATCTTTGCTACATTTCTATTTCCCTAAACTTCTTTCCACATCTCTATTGATGGAATGATGAGCCCTAGCCCATAAGTCTTAAAGCTCCTTGCAACAGAGGAAAGCATTTGCTGTATGAACAGTGAATGCCATTTGTATTATTTTTCCACTTACATTTTTAGTTAGTTGCTAAGAAGGGAAGACCTTCTTTCTTAATCATAGTGCTGTGGATAGCCACATCTCCATCATCATCTTGCCTTGACTACAGCTGGACTACTGTCAAACACAATTGACCCAAGGCAGAAACTTATGAGCTGGTTGATATCTTGAATTCTCATGAAGATGAAGTCATCCAGATGATCTCAGGAATTTGAAATATAAAGCAGCAGAGACCATGAGCAGAAGCACTGAAGCAAAGGAAACATTATGTGAGATGTGGCAGACAAAGAGTAATGGTAGGAGCTCTAGTTGAGTGAGATATGGAGGGATCTGACTGGAGTAAAGGACCACAGTGAAAAGCCACAAATAACTCACTGCAACATCCTACAAAATATCTTTAATATGCTTCCTGACTCCAAGAAGAAAGACTAAACAATGGAGTTTTATTTCATTTCTGTGAAATCCCTGTTGGCTGTGTTGCTCCATGTCTCTTCTCCTCAGCTAGGTTTAATGACCCAATGAATTCAACCCTTGTGATGTTAGAAATCCAAGTGTGAGAGTCTAGAAGCTATCAGTTTAAAAGAAGGCTGTCCCCACTACAACTATCTTTTCTAACCCTGGCCACTTTGCCTTGATTCTTCATAACTTTATAAACATCTCAAAGATCTTGGGTTGGTGAAATGGTTCAGTGGGTCAAGCATGATAACCTGAGATCAATCCCTGGTTCCCAAATGGTGGAAAAAGAAAACTGACTTGAGCAAGTTGCTTGTGACCTCCACATGTGCTCTGTGGCACATAGACACACAATGATGATTGACTGACTGACTGACTGACTGATTGATTGATTGATTGAAGAAAGAAAGACAAAGAAAGAAAGGAAGAAAGAAAGAGAGAGAAAAGAAAGTGTTTAAGTTTGGGTTCCTACTGCTGTGAAGAGAAAATATGACCACAGCAACCCCTACAAAGGAAAACATTTAATTGGGGACTGACTTACAGTTCAGAGGTTTAGTCCATTATTGTCACAGCAGGAAGCATGATGGAGTGCAAACAGATATATTGCTGGAGTTATCTCCAGTCCCTGCAGCCACTCAGAACCAAATAAACACACAGACGCTTATAGGGTCTGAGTGGCTGCAGGTGTGGGCGGGACTGGAGATAACTCCAGCTACACAGATATAATGCTGGAGAGGGCCTGTGAGTTCTACATCTGGATATTTAGGCAGTAGAAAGGAAGAGTAAGCCACTAGGTCTAGGTTGAACTTCTGAAACCTCAAAGTCCACCCCCCCAGTGACACATTTCCTCCAAAAAGGCCATACCTCCTAATAGTGTCACTCCCTATGAGCCTATGGGGGCTATTTCCATTCAAACCACCACAGATGTTAGATATGTGAGAGAGAGAGAGAGAGAGAGAGAGAGAGAGAGAGAGAGAGAGAGAGAGAGAGAGAGAGAGAGAGAGAACAAATGAAAAACTTAAGTGATCATCTTTCTCCCAGAATATAGGTTGGGATTCCCAGGCCACTTGCATAGGAGCACTTCTAAGAAAGGACATATCATTTGCATAACAGTTATAGCAGAGTTTCAGTTTGCTTTCTTTTCCTCCAAATGCACCAGGCCCTTTAAAAAAAAATAATAAGGAAAGGAGCCCTTAATGATCTTTACTTTTTCTCCTAGTTTAATGCAGGCAGCAAGGGAGATGAAAAATCATGGACTAAGCAATTTGCTGGAGTGGCTGTTAAAGTGATGTGTGGAAGGGACAGTGGCAGAACCCACTTAATGCTCAGAAAACACCTGCTGGGAAATATGTTTTCTGCATGGGTTGCAAACAGCATTGACAATTTTCTTGCCTGTAACAAAAGAAGAAGGGGTGGGAGAGGGCAGCAGTGTTTCTATGGACCACCACTGTGGAACACGACCGAGAATTAAGACATAAGCAAGTAGCTGAGAATGGAGGCTGGGATCTCTGGCTGTCTTTGAGCCAGGAGCTCTGCTGAGCTAACCTGTGTTTGGCAGTTCTGAAGGGAACTGCTGGCTCAGGCCATAAATTCCCACATGGCTGCCCTTAACTTCAGAGTCCCAGGAGATGTCAGAGTGCCCTCCCAGCCTCAGAGCTTCTCCCTAGCTCAGTGCAGCATGGGCAATACACTGAATAAAGAAGGTGAAGAAAGGGCATACGTGGGTCCCCATCTCCCTGTGGAGGTCAGGAGCTGACAGTCCCTCTGTGCACTCCCAGTGCCCTAGTTCAGCTTATGAGCATCTTTCAGCAGAATTATTTCAGGACCCCTAATTGGTCTCTCTCCCTTCAGTGTCCCTCTTCTTCCATCACCTCGACACACTTGTGTGATCAACACTCAGGATGAACTCACCCTAACAGACCAAAGGGCATAAGCCTCTCTGGCTTCCTGCTGGTTGTAGGATTGAAAACTAACCTCTTAGCCCTACATCCCAGGCTATTCACAGTCCAACTCCAAACCACTGGTCCATTGTTAAATCTTCTATGATGCTTATGCCGTCTGTCAACTCTCAATATGCACAATTCCTGAAGTGAGTTTTAGCAACTGTTTTCTCTATGTTATTTGCCCTCCCAGAGTGTCTTTCCTACCAGGAGGGCTCTAGATTTTTTTTTATTAAGAGATTTTCTATTCATTTTACTTATCAACCACAGATTCCCCTGTCCTCCCTCCTCCCACCCCCCAGCTCTCCCCCTAACCCACCCCTCATTCCCACCTCCTCCAAGGCAAAGTCTCTCATAGGGAGTCAGCAGAGCCTGGTACATTCAGTTGAGGCAGGTCCAAGCCCCTCCTCCCTGCACCAAGGCTGTGCAAAGTGTCCCACCACAGGCACTAGGCTCCAAAAAGCCAGCTCATTCACTAGGAGTGGGTCCCATTCACACTGTCTGGGGGCCCCCTAAACAGTTCAAGCTAAACAACTGTCTTGTTTATCCAGAGGGCCTAATCCAGTACCATGGGGGGCTCCTCAACTATTGGTCCACTGTTCATGTGTTTCCACTAGTTTGACTAGTCGTCTCTGTACTTTTCCCCATCACAGTCTTGATATCTCTTGCTCATAGAATCCCTCCTCTTGCTCATAGAATCCCTCCTCTCTCTCATTGATTGGACTCCTGGAGCTCTGCCTGGGACCTGGCCATGGATCTTTGCATCTGCTTCCATCAGTCATTGGATGAGGATTCTGTGACAGTTAGGGTATTCAGCCATCTGATCACCAGAGTAGGTCAGCTCAGGCACTCTCTCAACCATTGACAGTAGTCTATGGTGGAGTCATCTTTGTGGATTCTTGGGAACCTCCCTAGCACTCTGCTTCTCCCTACCCCCATGGTGCCTTCATTTAATGTGGTATCTCTTTCCTTGTTCTCCTACTCTGTTCCCATTCCAGCTCAAACCTCCCATTCCCCTAGGTTCTCATTCCCCTGTCCCTGGCCCTCCATTACCCCCCCCCCACCCTCAGTTTGTTCATGTAGATCTCATCCACTTCTCCATCACTGAGTAATCCTCATATCTTTCCTAGGGTCCTCCTTACTAGCTAGCCTCCCTGGAGCTGTGGGTTGCAGTCTGGTTATCCTTTGCTTTACATCTAGTATCCACTTATGAGTGAGTACATACTATATTTGTCCTTCTGAGTCTGGGTTACCTCACTCAGGATGATATTTTCTAGTTCCATCCATTTGTCTGCAAACCTCATGATGTCATTGGTTTTCCTCTGCTGAGTAGTACTCCATTGTGCATATGTACCACATTTTCTTTATCCGTTCTTCAGTTGAGGGGCATCTAGGTTGTTTCCAGGTTCTGGCTATTACAAATAATGCTGCTCTGAACATATTTGAGCATGTGCCTTTGTGGTATGATTAAGCATTCCTTGGGTATATGCCCAAGAGTTGTGTAGCTGGGTCTTGTGGAAGATTGATTCCCAACTTTCTGAGAAACCACCATACTGATTTCCAAAGTGGTTGTACAAGTTTGCATTCCCACCAACAGTGTAGGAATGTTCCCCTTGCTCCACATCCTCCCCAACATAAACTATCTTCAGTGTTTTTGATCTTGGGCTCTAGACTTTGAATGCTAAGAGAGAGGGGGGAAAAAATCACAGGCCCATAGATAGAAATGGATGTTTAGAAATTTATAAATTCTGGAGAGACCTAAAAAGGAAAAAGAAAAAAAAAACAGATTGTTCAGGTGACTAGAGAAATAAGCAACTGATCCAGGAAGAAGAAAGGTAATCAAGTGTTATAGATTTTGGAGCTGCCCCTGGTAGTTTTCATTCTCAACTTGACACTGTCTAGAATCATCTGAGAGGAAAAACCTCAATCGAGGATTTGCTTTGGTCAGGTTGGCCCATGGGCATGTCTGTGAGGGGTTGTCTTGATTAAGAATTGATTCAGGAGGGCCCAGCCACTGTGGGTGGCAACATCCCTGAGCAGGTAGTCCTGCATTATATAGTACATATAGCTGAGCATGAGTATGAGTTAGCCAGCTAGAAGGGTTCCTTGATGGTTTCTGCTTCAAGATCCTGCCTGAGTTCCTGTCTGACACACTTTAATGATGGGTTATTACTTGAACATGTCAACTAACTAAACCCTTTCCTCCTTAAGCTTCTTTGGGCAGAGTGTCTCATCACAGAGACAGAATGAGACTAGAACAGAAGCCATTATCTAGAAGATAATGCATGGCTAACACATATTATAATACTTCATGTCTGCCAAGGGATTGTGGTGCTTTTGGAGTGATTCACGAACAAATGAGACTTGGAGAGTCATTTCCCCCGACCCTGAAATTCTTCCTGCTCTTGTTTCATATATTTCTCTTCTCAGATTTTCACCAGGTTAACTTGGACTTCAAACTAGCCCAAATATTTGATCATGAGTTGATGATGAAGGAATGGCAAATGAGTAGACTCGGTGACAAAGGTTTGTGAATTAAGTTAGCACTCCTATACCTATTTGATCTTCCCCTTTGGGGACACTTATTATGGTACTAATCCCATCTACCATCATAGCAACAAACTGTATTTTTACTTCATATGTGTTCCCTACAACAGAATGTTGAAGTCTTCCTCCTTAAATCCACCATCATCTCAGTGTAAATAAAAGCTAGAAGGCTCTGCTGAACACTCCTCCAAGATAGGAAAGTTCCTTAAATTCCTTCCCTTTAAAACAAATAAAGGGCTCTAGGCCCTACACCCTAAGTACAAACTGTGCCTGGGAACCCCCATCCATCTCTGCTCCAGTTTCCGGATAGCAAGGAAGACTCCTGTGGGCAGGCTTCACTGCCAACACCCACCATTGGACCCTGTATTCTACAAGACTGACTCCCTACCCCAAAACTATCCATCCCCCTGTGGCCTCAGTGGCTTTCTGAGACACAGAACCTGCCAGCTCTGATTGGACTAAGAGGTGAATGGCTATTCTCCCACCCAGAGAGTTCTGTCTCTAGGACCCAGGCCCTGGGGCACAAGCCCAGCCCCAGAACCCCCACCTGTCACTGCCCCAGTTACTGGCCAGCAGGGAAGACTCCTGTGGGAAGTCTTTCCCACCAACACCCCCCATCAGACCCTGCAATCTACAAGACCCACTCCCTACACCAAACCTACCATCCCCCTGTGACCTCAGTGGCTATCTGAGACACAGAATCTGCGAGCACCGATTAGACCAAGAGCTACAATTTGACCCAGAGTGGCCCCCTGAGACACAGACATAGCAAGAACAGATTGGACCACGAGCAGCTCACTCAAACACAGGCACCTCTTGCACTTTCTCTTGGAGGAAGAGATGGGCAGACACCAGTGCAAAAATACATACAACAACATAAAGAGCATTATGGCACCACCAGAACCTAGTGGTCCTACAACAGTAAGAACTGAATGTCTCAATGTAGAAGAAGCAGAAGAAAATGACCTTAAAAATAGCATTATGAAGATGATAGAGGCCTTCAAAGAGGAAGTAAAATTCTCTATAAGAAACTGAGAAAAAGACAAACAAAAAGTTGGAAGAAATCAATAAATTTCTTAAAGAAAGGCAAGTAAGCAAAGAAAAAGCAATCAAACAGGTGAAAGAAACAGTTCAAGGCTTGAAAACTGAAATAGAATAAAGAAGACACAAACTAAGGGAATGATGCAAATGGAAAATCTGAGTAAATGAACAGGAACTACAGGTGCAAAAATAACAAACAGAATGAAAGAGATGGAAGAAAGACTCTCTGGCATTGAAGATATGACAGAGGAAATAGATTCATTGGTCAAAAAGAAGAATAAATCCAACAAAGTCATAACACAAAATTTCCAGGAAATCTGGGATACTATGAAAAGACCAAACATGAGAATAAGGGGATAGAAGAAGGAGAATAAACCAGGTCTAAGGCACAGAAAATATATTTAACAAACTCATAGAAGAAAACTTTCCCAATTTAAAGAAGGAAACACCTATGAAGATACAAGAAGCTAATAAAACACCAAATAGACTAGGCCCCAAGAATCCCCTTGCCACATAATAATTAAACCACTAAACATGCAGAATAAAGAAAGAATATTAAGAGCAGCAAAGGAAAAAGGCCAAGGGACTTATAAAAGCAGACCCATCAGTATAATACCTGATTTCTCAATGGAGACTCTGAAAGCCAAAAGGTCCTGGACAGATGTAATGCAGACACTAAGAGACCACAGATGTCAGCCCAGACTACTATATCCAGCAAAACTTTCAATCACCATAAATGGAGTAAATAAGACATTCAAGACAAAACCAGATTTAAACAATACCTGTCCACAAATCCAGCCCTAGAGAAAGCACTAGAAGGGAAACTCCAACCTAAAGAAGTCAGATGCACCCACAAAAACACAGGCAATAGATAACCCCACAGCAGTAAATCCCAAAGAACGGAAATACAGACACACTACCACCAAAAGATAATAGGAATTAACAATCACTGGTCATTAATATCCCTTAATATTAATGGACTCAATTCGCCTATAAAAAGACACAGGCTAACAGAATGGATATGGAAACAGAATCTGTCCTTCTGCTGCATATGAGAAACACACCTCAATTTCAAAGACAGATACTACCTCAGAGAAAAAGGCTGGGAAAAGACTTTCCAATCAAATGGACTTAAGAAGCAAGCCAGTGTAGCTATCTTAATATCTAACAAAATAGACTTCACACTAAAATCAATCAAAAGAGATCTGGAAGGAAATATTCATCACAGGAAAAATCCACCAAGATGAAGTCTCAGTTCTGAACATTTATGCCCCAAATAAAAGAGTACACACATATATAAAAGAAACACTGCTAAAGCTTAAATCATACATCAAACCCCACACACTAGTAGTGGAAGACTTCAACACCCCACTCTCACCAATAGACAGATCTGCCAGACAGAAACTTAATGGAGAAATTCTATACTCAACATGACTGTTTGCTTTCTCTACAGCCAGCAATGTCCGAGTTGTCACCATGAACTTAATCTTTCACTCATTTGTGCAACAAATACTTCTTGTACACATACAAAGCTTAAGTTCTATTCTAAACACTAGGGGAGGGTCTATGGCTCTGTGAAGTTTACCTTCTGGTAAATGGAAACACAAAACACAAACATAACAAAGAAATTCTAGCTGGGAGGTGGTGGCACACCCCTTTAATCCTAGCACTCGGGAAGCAGAGGCAGGTAGATCTCTATGAGTGTGAGGCCAGCCTAGAACTATGAGGTCTACAGAGTGAGTTCCAGGACAGCCAGGGCTACACAGAAAAACCCTGTCTAATAATAATAATAATAATAATAATAATAATAATAATAAATTCTACAGGTTTTCTATAGAGGAAAAATATCTCAACTAGGGAAAGATTGTCTTCTGGTGTCTTCTCTATAGATAAATGTTGAAAACTCATGGTTAACTTAGGATGTCTCTTCATCAGTAACATTGACACTGAGGCTGTCTTCTAGCATACTTAACAGCATCCTTGAGCCTTACCCATTAGAATCACACATATGTCCAACCCATGGCCCACAGGTCACAGTAACCCAGAATACCTTGACTTGTCAAAAATGTCACAAGATAAACATGTGTATTCTCTCACAAGTCATCAGTAGCAAGTTAAACACCTCTAGACCATGGCCCAAGACAATTGCTTCTTCATCCAAAGTAGCCTAGGAAATCCAAAAGGCTGGACATCTGGAATAAAGGCTATTCATATACCCTTTCCTCATGAAAACCAAAAAAAAAAAAAAGTCTCCAAGCATCATCATCAAATACTCTGTGGAGAGCACAGCCAGCACTATTAGATTAGAGACACATGAAATGGGATCTGGTACTCGAAGGTAAGGGCTGACCTTCATTTTTGGTCTCTTTACTCAGTGAGGGTAATGCTTTACTTACCTGCTGTGTGGCTGTGGGGCCTTGATGCAGCTTCCTTCTTTTCTGAACATCTCTTCTTTATCTGCAAAATGGGGATGATAAGGCTATCTCAGATTTTAGGTACAACAATTAAGGACCGTGGGACTGGAGATGTAGTTCTGTTGGTAGAGTGCTTGTCTCACATGTGTGAAACTTGGAGTTTGACTCCCCAGAACCACATCAAACCAGTCATGTTGGCTTACATCACAGCACTCAGGAAGTGAAGGCAAGAGAATCAGAAGCTCAGGGTCATCCTCTGCTACCAAGCGAGTTCAAGCCTGGACCACATGAGACCCTACTTTAAGAAAAGAATTAAATTAAGTATAAGTGAATTGCCTAGTACATATTGTCAATAGAGTATTAAGAATTTCTGAGGCCGGGCGTTGGTGGCGCACGCCTTTAATCCCAGCACTCGGGAGGCAGAGGCAGGTGGATCTCTGTGAGTTCGAGGCCAGCCTGGGCTACCAAGTGAGCTCCAGGAAAGGCGCAAAGCTACACAGAGAAACCCTGTCTCGGAAAAAAAAAAAAAAAAAAAAAAAAAAAAAAAGAATTTCTGACTTAAAATGATCAACTAATAGTTCACTTTTTCTACTTGATAATCTTCTGATAAAAGTAAACAAGCACTATTATCATTTTATAAAATTGTAAAGGTAAACTCTAGCAGATTAAGTAGTGTGTCCAATGTCACACAACTAGAAAGTGTTGATTAAGACAAACCAACCCCTTGTGAATCATGTAAGTCCTAATTCTGGGTACCTCTTCCCTGACTACATCACCTCTTCAATTTTTGCTGTGGAGATCGCTCTGTATAAATAAACACTGATTGGCCAGTAGCCACACAGGAAGTATAGGCAGGACTAACGGAGAGGAGAATTGAGGAAACAGGAAGGCAGAGGGGGAGACTGCTGGAGCCACTGCCAGGACAAAGAAGATGTAAGGTACCAGTAAGCCACGAGCCACGTGACAAAGTATAGATTAATAAAAATGGGTTAAATATAAGAGTAAGAGCTAGACAATGATAAGCCTGAGCTAATGGCCAAGCAGTTTAAATAATATAAGCGTCTGTATGTTTATTTTATAAGTGGGCTAAGGGACTGCTGGACCTTGGCGGGACCAGGAAAGAAAACTCCAGCTACAAATTCTCATATGCTTACAAACACCTAAGAGAATTCCTGCCCCACACAGTAAGGCACAATGGGAAAGGAAAACATTTCAAGAACAACAGTTGTTCTATAATGGTCAGTCTCACATGTGAACTTGACTGCTAAAATGTTGTATGCCTCCACAGCAACCTCTGAGAGGAAAAGCTCCCTTTAAAGTCTCTTGTTAAATGGGGTGGAGCCTGGCCACATCCTGGACTGTTTTAGCATCATGATATGGCTTTTCTTTTTGCCCCCACTGAAAGGTGCAAAGGCAGAGATGGTGATGCCATAGGCCCAGAGTCTTCAGCATTTCCAAAGTTTAGGAACAAGCAAGATTCAAACAACTTGATAAGAAGAGAGGGAAAAGACCTTGTCTCACGGCTTTGGGCAGGTGCACACATCCTTCTCTTGCCGTGCTAATGAGACCAGAGTCCTCTCAAAACACTAATTCCTCCCTGGATCACTGCTTTCCAGAGCAATAACATAAATCCATCTAACATTTAAGCAAAAGAATATTGAGCTTGGCAGATCTGCACAGTGTATGTTTGCCTCCTGGAGTGATAAGGTCATCCATTCAAGACCCATTGGAAAGGCAGGTGGAGAAGGAGAAAGCTACAGTGTTAGGTGGCCAGAATAATGGAGATCAGAGGTAACCTTTGAAGAGACAAAGACTCATTGGAGGAAACAAATAAGCCGGCCTTCTTGAAAACATAAATCTGAGGTGAACATATGTCATTTACAAGTGAAAGACAAGTCCAGACTCAACCTGGTGCCACAACACACATAAAGAGGCATCCTTGTCACACCTGAAAAACGCAGAGCAAGATTTTGGTCCCAAAATATTGACATCCAACTGTTCACAGCTAATCAGGTGATTTATTTTGTATGTCAATGTCCAGTCTCTGGCATCTGGTTTGCATCCAACTTGTCACTCAAAACACCTCCTGTCACTGAACCACGTCCTGGAAGTAGTTCAAAATCACACCCAGAATATGGGAAGAAACAGGTGTCTTTCTATGTTTTTTAATAGTAGTGTGAATTGCCACCACCACTTTTGAGAGAGCAGTTGGTTAATTTTGACCAAAATTCAAGATAATATAGCATTCATTTGAAGATTCTGCTTGTAGGACTGTATCTGTATGCTTCAGGACTCTCTAGAGGAAGGGAAACTACAGAATTAGCATATATTAAAAGGGGATTTATTAGATTGGCTTTGTGATATGGCTAAAGCAATCCAACAAAGGCTGTCTCATACCAGAGAGGTCAAGAGCCCAGTTGTTGCTCAATCCACAAGGCCAGGTGTCTCAGCTCTCCTAATCTGGTGCTAAAGGCCTGGAGCATTCCTAGAAAACTATTGGTTTTCAGTCCACATAGGAAGCCCAAAGAAGCTGGTTCTAATGTCAGTGAAAGAATGATTGTAACATGAATTGCTAAATGGTCTCTAATAATAATAATAATAATAATAATAATAAACCCAGAGCCAGATATTGGAATAAATGCTAAAAGATCAGCGAGACAAAGGAACAAGCCACAGCTACCTCTTACCTCTAGGATTCCACAGCCTGAAAAGCTCTCTAGCCTAAAGGCCTCTAGCTGAAAAGCTCTCCAACTGAAAAGCCTGTCTCCTCATGCCTTATGTACCTTTCTCCTTCCAAACATCACTTCCTTCCTAGTGCTGGGATTAATGACATGTGTGCTTCCCAAATACTGGAATTAAATGTGTGAGATCTCAAGTGCTAGGATTAAAGGCATGTGACTCTAAAGTATTAGGATTAAAGGTGTGTGTCACCACTGCCTGGCTCTGTTTCTCTCCTAGTCTGAATCAATCTCATATAGTCCAAGGTGACTTTGAACTCACAGAGATCCAGACAATGTGTGCCACCACTACCTGGCCTCTATGTTTAATCTAGTGGCTTGTTCTGTCCTCTGATCTTCAGGCAAATTTTACTGGGGTACACAATATACCACCACAAATGATCAATGGCAGCAACAGGGTAGATGAACTCACCATCTGAGAATAACAACCAAGCTAGCAAAAAAAAAAAAAAAAAAAAAAAAAGCAAAATCTTTTCCTTCTGTATCCTTTTATCTGGAGTACATCAGAAGGCACATTCACATTCTGGGTGGGTCTTCCTATACTAATTAAGGCAATCCAGACAATCTCCCACAAATATGCCAACAGGTCAATCTGATGTAGATAATCCTTCATGAGGCTCTCTTCCAGGGTGAGTATAGATTATCTTAAGTTGACAAAGCCAGAACAGCATCCAAAAGGGACATTGGCACAGAGGCTAATTGGTATGTTCAACTCTATTCATTGCAGTGTTCCATATGATGACCAAAAACCAACAACAATCATGGTGGATGTGAAAAGGGATCAAGTTAAAATGTCAAGAGAATATCACAGAGCCATTGAAAAGAATATAAGTAACATGGTATAGGTCTTCAGGTACCATGGCAGACCAGGTAATCTCCAAAATGTATTGTTGAATGGAAAACAAAAGGAGAGTAAGATATAAGCCAATATTACAGCATGCTGTTGTATATATATGAAAAAAAGCAGGCTATATCCATCTACATACACATGTACATATCTGTGTCATATACAAACATATATGTGTATATATACACACACTCATATTTATGTAAATGTACACAAGGATATACTAAAGGTGATCACTGCCTTAAAAAAAGGGAAGGAAAAATTCTTTTAGGCTATTTTAATATTTTATCTTTTATAGATACTATGAAAGAAAGAGAATTTGTTAATGTCAGTTATTTTGTAGGTTTCATAAGGAGAGTGGCCTGCAGAGACCCATCAAACATACATCCAAGCAACTCTAGCCCAGCTGGAGGGTATAACAGGGATCAAGGCAAAGCCCTACAAATGAGTACTCTTAGCTTGATATGGTCTCTACACAGTCTACAGGTAGTTTTTCATTCTGTACTGTAAGGCAAACTCACCCTGACACCCCAACACCTTTCAGCATACCATCAATTTGCAATGAAAATTGATTTTCAAATTAGCCTAAGAAAATATAATTTAGGAATGTAAATCTACCCACCTAAGGAAAACATTTGCAAATCAAATGCAGGTGGTTCACTGGGGACTGCAAGGGTGCCCTAAAAAACGGAGAGAATGCTGATCGAAAGGCTCAATGGATAAAGATACTTGCTGCTAAGCCTGATGATGTGAGTTTGACCCTGGAGACCCACACAGTGGAAAGAGAGAACTGACTCCTACAAGTTGTCCTCTGGTCTTCATGCATACCTACACACACACAAAACCAATACATTTAAACGTTATACATTTTAAAAAAATCTTTATTTTAAACAGAGGGAGGGCAAATGAGAGCATGTTGCTTCCCTGTGGCAGGTAAATGAGATGCAGCTTGGGTGGGAAAGCTTCCCTGCCTCCTTGAGCCTCTCTAATTCCAGACACCCATGCTGCCCTGCAGCACATCGCTGGTCCTGCTGGGTTGTGATTGCACATTTATACATCTGTCCCTCACACTTGACAGTGAGCTCCTCCATTCAGTTCAGTGGCCACAGCATCATTGTTTCCCCAGCTGCTCCCTCAGTATGTGGCCAGCCAAAGCTGCTTAATAAACATTGGCTAAATTGACCTCAGCAGTTGGCCACCCACCCACGCCGTGCTCAGCTCATTCTGAGTATCTGCAACCTTTGTACAGTGCTGAACGCTTGCTGGCTTTGCCAGCTACATGTCTTTCTGCATCTAGATAGGGGGCTACAAATGACAGAACTCGTGAGCAGAAGATGGAATCGGTACTAGCTACATGACCTGAAGAAAGTTATTTCATCTCCAGGAACTTCTTCAGTACCCATGAAACAGTTTACACCACCTGCCTTGACAAGTGATGAGGCGCAGAGAGACGGCACAGGCAGCATGCCTGGTGCATGGCGGCCACTAAATGAATAATAATCCTTATGATACTTTCCTACATTGCACATGTAAAAGAGGCATCCTCCTTTGAAGGTGTTCTCAATGGCTAACCTTGCTGCCCTCAAGATGCTCACAGGGGTGTTTGTGTGTCCCAGTGGCTCAGCAAATGAAAGAGAGTATAAACTCGGTTATGATGTCAGACACTGGTGATGATGGGCATATTGGAGTGCCTTAGGGAACAACAGAGACTTTCTTGGGGAGCTGGAGTCCCAGAAATCTGACAGCCACCAAAGCCAACACACACCAGTGGATTCAGGTTCTTGCCTTACAAACTCAGAGAATGAAAAGTATGGATAACAGAGGGTGAGTTTTAGAGTGTTTACTAAGGATTCATAGATAGGAGCTTCAGAAGGAGGGAAGGAAGGAGGGAGGGAGGGAGGGAGGGAGGGAGGGAAGGAGGAGAGAGGGGGCAGAGCTCCTGTGTGGAAATGGTCCCCAGGAAGTAGGGTACCACTGAGCTGTTAGTCCAAGGCCTTTTAAAAGGACTTATATAAGACATAAATTGAGGTGAGGTATGGGGATAGGGATGAGCTGGTCAGTCCACTTAACCAGGTAACCAGGTGCCTCCTCTCATTTTCTGTCACTTAGTCTCTTTATACGTTTAGGCAGAGGTACATTTAGGAAATAAAGAAACAGGAACCAGAATCCCCTTCTGGCATTCCTAGCCTGCAGCAAGGACATCCTGAGAACTGCTGCTTTGCGGACCCTGCCCCGCCTGACCAGTGTCTGTCTCTCTCCTGTTCTCATCACTAGTAGGAATGGCAGTCTTCAGCTGGGTGTTTCCAGATAGGCTATCTCAGCCTCTGACTGAGGTTTCTTATTTCTAGTAAGGATATGCTAATGCTTATCTCTGAGAGGTAGGTAAGGATTGAGTAAGGTGATCTATTTAGTGCCTGCAGAGCTTAACATGAAATGTCACTTAATATGATTTACAATAAAACAGGAAAGTCTTGGCACACAAGAGGGTTGAGGGACTATAATCAGCTGCTGATGTGAGAGGATGTGCATCTGATGGGGAGGACAGAAGAGCGGTCCAGGCAGCAGCATCTGAAGGTTATACAGCTGCCCTGCGACATGGGCATTATTACTTCATCTCTTGCACAGCTGTAGAAATTAAGGATGAGGAACTTAACCAGGAAGACTAAAGGCTGGTAGACCTGGACTTCAGACCTAGGTCTTCTGGACAATTAGCTCAGTGTTCTTCCTGCTGTGTCATCTGCTGAGAGAGAGAGAGAGAGAGAGAAAGACACAGACAGAGCCAGAAAGAGACAGAGACAGAGACAGAGACAGAGAATAACATTTTACCTATATGACAGTGATAGCATTTCTTAATGTATAATTCTTTCAGATATAGTAAGACCAAATGTAAAAACATCTACTTAATCCATTAATGAGTCAAAAAAGCAAGAGAGTACCACAGGTCCAAAGAAGATTTTAGAAAAAAAGATTCATATATAAGGACCCATCTTGAATGAGAACTACAACATTCCATGGGCAGGAGTCCCAGAGCAAAGAAGAATGAGAAAGCAAGCAGAGAACCAGCTTTAATCTTTCTGTGCTTCCTGCTATGGGTGTGATGTGACCAAATCCCTCATGCACCTACTTCCATGTCTTTCTTGTAATACAAATAAGATATAAGCCAGAAGAAACCTTTCTTCTCTTGTGTTGCTTCATGTCAAGTGTCTGGTCACAGCAACAAGATAAATAAGCAATATAGGGATATCTAAAGACTAGTTTATGCCAAAAGCCCTTTAAAAAGCCCTCAGACTAGCAGCTCAGTCATGCCCTATTTTCTGGGCACTGTTACATATCCAGATACCTAACAGTATTATGCTATGCTCATTATCTAAATAGTATTTGATTGATTCACAGATTTTAATCCATGCATAAATTACTTTTTGCAAAAAAAAAAAAAAGTTAAACACAACTGTCTTAGTCACAGCTCTATTGCTATAAAGAGAGGCCATGCTCTTATAAAGGAAAACATTTAATTGGGGCTAGCTTACAGTTTCAGAGGTTTAAGCCATTATCATCATGGTGGGGAGCATAGTGGCATGCAAGTAGACATGGTACTGGAGAAGTAGCTGAGAGTTCTACATCAGAATTTGCATCCAGAAGGAAGAGAGAGACAATGGGCCTGGCTTGAGCTTTGGAAACATCAAAACCCACCCCTAGTGACACACTTCCTCCAACAAGGCCACACCTACTCCACAAGGTCACACCTCCTAATCCTTCTCAAGTCATGCCACTCCCTGATGACTAAGCATTCAAATATATGAACTTATGGGGGCCATTGTTATTCAAATCACCACAACAACCAAGGTGCATTATTACATGGTAGCCTCAAAGACATATTTGAGAACCCTATCTTGTAATAGAGGAATACATCCGTAGACTCTGGAAGTGACAGCTCTCCAGGAAAGTGCCCCACTCTTGACTTACTGGAGACTGTAGAAAATGTATCTTCCAGCCAGGAAAGAATGGTCTTTCTCTGGGAAAAATAGAAGGGCCACACTCAAGTTCTGACTCACATCTCTTCCTGTAAAGAAAATCTCTTGTCAGCTATTAAAAAAGTAGAGAAAGCATGGGACCTGCGGAAGTTACTGAGAAACAGTGAACATGGCAAGGAAAAAGTCAATAACATAATTTGTGCCATTAAACTTGTCCTCCATACTTGTCTTTGTGAGCTTTAGCTAGTGAAGCATGGGCCACAATACAGGAAACTGCTGTTGCTCAGGAGGCAGCCTGGGATGCCAGGGCTTCCTGCAGTCAGTTGCCACAAGCACAGATGTGCTCTTTGTTCTTACTCTGAATTTATATCCCGTCCCCCTATGCATACCTCCAAAGCAGTGGGTCCAAGCTAAGACTTGCTCCTTGGCTATCTCAAAAGCCTGGCACAGACAGGATTTCATAGATGTTTACACCTTCTTACCATGTGGCCTCTGCGACATGACACAGTGTCCTTTGACCTGGAAGTTCCCATTTTAGCAAGTGGGCAAAAGTGAACTATGTGTTTGTCTCTGAACTTAAAGAAGAACGTTGGTTACCTCACCCTGACAGAAAGTCAATGGGAGGCTATATGATTTGTGGAGCCTGGCTTTATCAAGGAGAGATAGATGGGCAAGGTCAGACTGGCCTCTGGGATAAGGTGGCACTGGTCCAGCAAGCTGCCTTAGAAGGATGAGGCAGATGAAGCATGGCCATTTTTAATGCAGTGCTGAGCCATTTCTGAAGGGAGCTTACTCCCAAAGCTTTGATCTTGGGTCTTGTATGGCCCTGGCCTACCATATTGAGTAAACTGTTGCCTGCTTGCCGACCTTGACCAGATGTCCTCCCTATGCTGATTCCTTGCTGGTTTTCTTCTTCCTGAAAACTCACCGGAGGTTCTTTGTTTGTATATTCTGCATTTGGTGTAAACAGCTTAGATGCAAAAATGTAGAACATTCGGTAGTGAACTTCTGCCCTCCGGGAATCCTCCATTGTGCTGTAAACCTGTATTTAAGGTTTCCTCCCTCTTTCAATAAACGGCATTCGGCATTCTGCTGTGGTGAATGACTAGCTGTTTCTTGTCTCTATTTTTTAATCCATAGCCCCTCGCTCGGACATGGTGAACGGGTGGCGGTAGCACGGGCCTTACTGCAACAGGGTCTTATGGTTGCTGAGGTCTGTATCTTCCCCAGTGAGACTTCAAGTTGGCTAAAAGCCAGTATCCCTCTCTTTCTCTTATTCTCTGTCTCTTCCTCTCATGTCACAGTGTATCACAAGTATGGTTCCTAAACTAC
The DNA here is from genome assembly GCF_049852395.1 of Peromyscus maniculatus bairdii. Lineage (NCBI taxonomy): Eukaryota > Metazoa > Chordata > Mammalia > Rodentia > Cricetidae > Peromyscus > Peromyscus maniculatus. The sequence continues at coordinate 32,781,876 of NC_134859.1, forward strand.
CTACATCAGCATGTCTTCCGGGGCTGGTTTTAACTGAACATAACCAGACTCCATCTTTCTTCACTGAATCCAGAGCTCTGTGTGTAGACTTACACGGTGTCTTTGAATTTTCTATTCCCTATTATTGTACATATGTCTTCACTGCTTTGCTCACAAGTCACAAAAAAAAAAAAAAAAAAAAAAAAAAAGCTACATCCAGTCAGTGGGAGTATTACTTACAAATCCATAATCCTCCACAGCAAAGCAAGAATATGAGGAAGAAAGAACAAAAACAAAAAATCAGGAGACTGTATCTCGGGCTCTACCCCTCTCCTTCACACCCGATTGGAGCCACTGTCTTTATACAAGGAAGCCAGGGGTAAATGAGATGAGCAAGTTGACTTATATTGTGTAGAAAGTAATTCTCCCTTTGCCCAGCTCTGTAGTGCAACTTTGAACACCACTGAGATAAAAGGTCTGTACATAAGTGCGTTGTTTTAACAAACAGCGTAAGGCAGACCCTCTGAAAGCATGGAGCTCTCAGAGGAATCAAGTCAGATCACCACAAGAGGTTATTAAGTGTGGGTTCAATTTCACTTCCCACTTCTCTGACATCCTTTCTTTTCCCTCATTCTAGAATGACATTTTCATTCTCATCTCACGTTTGAGTTACTTTCTCCACCCCCACCCCAGGAGTGTGCTTCCTCATAGTTCCTTCACTGCCTCATGTTTTATTTATCAAGCCTCACCCCCCATTAGGCTTTTCCCTGGGAGTGTTTCATCTGTATGCTGAGGCACACCTCCCCTGGCCCACCATTAGGTGGTCACCAGCAGCTTCCTCATTATTTCAGTCTCTCTCCACTGGCAAGAACTGCATTCCCACAAAAAGGGAGAAAATAATAGCTGTGAATGCTGAAGTTCAGTACCTGGCTAGTTTGGCCACACAGGGCTATCACACTTGGCTGGACAACCCTCCCTGAACCCACCCATTTCTCTTGAAAAGCAGTCCAGAATCCAATGCCAATGTCAGAGAACCAGCAACGCCATATCTCAAAGAATTCTGAAAATTTTAGCTGGCTTAAGACTGCTAGAAAAACAAACTCAAAAAGGTTTTAGTCCCAATATTGTCCTAACTCTCCCTGTTTCCTCCAAATTCCATTGCTATCGCCACCACCAATCACCATGGCAACCCACACAAGGAAAGAGATGACAGGTTCTCATGGGCTACATGTTTAGGGTCTGGCTTGTGGTTTGTGATTTTATGATTCACATCCCCAACAAACAGGCCTCATTCAGACTCCATGATACACCCTCGAGTAATGGGTGCCCATAACACAAGTATTCCCAGACCTAGATAACCAAAGTGGAACTGTTCTTATTAGTGACAATGTACCCCCAGAGTATATATCAGAGCTATATCAGAACCATCTTAGACAGTGAGTTGAAACAGGACAGGAAAGTCCTCAAATTTGACCCTCAAATTCTGCCTTCAAGAAACAGTGTCAGGTCCCAGACAGCGAATGAGATAGGGGGAACTGGGAATCTCTTCCTTTCTGTTTCACCCCTGTTTGAATAGTAAATCTCTAAAAGTTTGAGCTATTTAAAACTCCTCAACCCATCTCCTTACCCGAACAACCTGAGCAATTAACATTTTGTTCGTTCAGTCTGTAAGGATTCTGTCCTTAATTACATCATCAACCTTTGACAGCATCCCAGCCTAAAAAGTGGGTGGGCCCTCTGTGTGCCTCTCTTTCCTTTCTGCTCCTTCCTTCCGACTGGACCTCCTCCTTCTCTTTCCTCTCTCTCTCTCTCCCTCTCTCTCTCCCCCCATCTCTCCCCCCTCTCTCTCTCCCTCTCCCCCCCCCAATAAAGCTCTAAAAAGGTAACTATGGCTTGTGATTCTTCCAACCAGCACTCTCCTCTGCCAGCATGGCCACTGTGGGCGGTGGCCAGCCAGGAGTAGCAGCGCCGTTTAACCAACATTGGTTCCATGACTCGGATACACCACTGAACACCAAGGACCTGCTGTGACCACTGCCGCCTACTGCCTCTTCCCCCATCCAGGGAGACCACAAGACTGCGAGCATGAGCATCCCTCGATGCCTCTGCTGGCCACCCACACAGCTACCGCTACCGTCACCACAGTGAGTCTGCTGTTCTCACGGCTGTAGTCTGAGCTATATTCTTTGCGACAGACACCCCTGGGGTTGTCCTCAGGCTGTACTGCCAAGGGCAGGCACATTTTTGCTCCTGACAAGGGGGTGGGGGGTAAATGGTGTCTAGGGTTCAACAGTGGACCAACTACAGTACAACTGCAGCCCTCACCTTCCCTTGACAAAGAGGAAAGGTGACTTGAGCTGATTCATAGATCTTTCTCCACTCTCGGGGATGCCTGAGATTGTAATCTGATCCCAGTTTGTTATTTTAATTTTTTATTTTTCTCTTGGCTATAGCCATGAGACAAACAGGCGGATATAATACATTTACCACCTACATTGGCAGATAGGGGAGGGCACAGTGTAAACCTGGCCACATAACAGAGTCGCGGGAACTTCTGCCAGCAAACGGGCAAATAAGAGTTACTTTATCCCCAAGCTTTCTACTAAAGTTCTAAACCCTTTTCCTTCCCCACTTCTGCATCTGCCACATGCAACATTTTCTGTCTGACTTCCGCCGGCAGTGGGTGGGCTCAAATGGGCGGGCTTGGTTGACTTTTACTGACTCTAGCCCTAACTCACCTTAACTCCACCCACTCATTCTCAAACTGCCTATTTTTCACGTGCATACAGACAGGGTCCTGATCTTTGCCTTGTCCCTAATTCCAAAAAATAAATTCTCATGCACCACAAGCTTTTCTCTTCCCAGTTCCCTGTTCTAACTCACTGTTCAGCTAATAGTACAGGACCACCACAGAACCAGAGTCCAGAGATCATCAACATCTTGTCAAACAGAAAGTTCCCAGCCATAGCCAAGAGGGATACATGTCTCCAGAGCAAATGGATGACAGACAGCATCCCACAATGCCTGTCTACCTCGGAAAACTCCTCTTCTCCATTCCCCCAAGAGCCAACCGACGACCAAAAGACAGCTGGAAGCAGTTTTTGAGAGGAACGACGCCCCTATTCCCATCTACCTGCTTTTTTATAATAAGTGAAAATCTGGAATGTAAGGATTTTGTCTTTAATTATGTCATCAGCCTGCCACAGTGTCCCAGCCTAAAAAGTGGGTCAGCCCTCTGTGCCGCCCTCTCTTTCCTTTCCGCTCTTTCCTTCCATCTGGACCTCCTTCTTCTCTTCTCTCTCTCTCTCTCTCTCTCTCTCTCTCTCTCTCTCTCTCTCTCTCTCTCCCTCTCTCTCTCTCCCTCTCTCTCTCCCTCTCTTCCTCTTCCCCCCCCCCAATAAAGCTCTAAAAAGGTAACCATTGCTGTGATTCTTCCAATCAGCACTCTCCTCCGCCAGCATGGCCACTGAAGGCAACAGCCAGCCACAAGCAGCACCATTTAACCAACACAATCCCCCAAAATGACAAATGAGTAATAACAGTTTCCCCTCAACCAATAGCAGCAAGCCATTCTGCTAAAGTGACAGGCTAAATTACAGTGTCACTAAGACGGTAGGAATTTTTTGCAATGAGTTTATGATAAATGGCAGTTGTACCTACCCACTAGAATGGTAATGCTGCCTACCATGGGACCTGCAGTCCCTTAACCCTTTCTAGACCTCCATGAAGACTGTGTTGTCAAGCTCAAAGACTCAAAAATGACTAACAACTCCTCCAGCAAATTGTTCAACCATTTTTATACAAGATTGGCAGGTGCTTCTACTCACCAGACTCTTCCTTCTGAAATTAGTTCTAACCACCTTGCTTTCTTCTTGAGAACCCCAGTAAGCTCTCAAATGATGTTTGTTAAGGGATATGGGTCTTCCTTGCCTACAAGCAATGAACTCAGCCTTGTCTTGAATCACTTCCATGGTCACTGGATCTGTTCTGTGGTAGATCCAACCTACTTCCTTGTTTCTATACATTGTTCCATTATGTCAGCACACATTCTCATGAGTGGGGACCTCCAAGTCTTCATTCATATAGTTATTTTATCTACTCAGCATGCACTGCAGTGTTCCCAATCTTTTTAATGTTGGCACACATGGACTATTTTACTTCATATGTGTGCTAGCTAGTTTTATGTCAACTTGACATAAGCTAGAGTCATTTTAGAAGGAGGACCCTCAATGGATAAAATGCTATCACCAGATTGGCCTGTAGACAAGCCTGTGGTACATTTTCTTGATTAATGGTTGAGGTGGGAGAGCCCAGCTCACTGTGTGTGGTGCCATTCCAGGCCTGGTGCTATAAGAAAGCAGCCTGAGCAAACCAGTAAGCAGCACTCCTCCATGGCCTCTGCTTCTCCAGGTTCCTGCCATAAGTTCCTGTCCTGATTCCCCCTCAATAATGGACTTATACCTGGAAGCACAAGAAGAAATAAATACTTTTCTCCCCAAGTTGCTTTCAGCTGTGGTGTTTTGTCACAGCCATAGAAACCCTAACTAGAACAATATTGGCAAACAAATGGAGCTACTACAGATTAGAGACAACTGCTCAGGGAGTTTGGAAACTGCTGTGCCTGGACCTCACCTCCACACCCCAAAGGTAGCTATGCTTAGTAACTCAGCACACCTGAAACCATTTCAGAACACATATTTGTGCTAAGATCATCGGTACTTATACCAAAAACTGAGCTAATCCATGAAGACGGAATCACCAGGCAGGGCTCCAGTTCACATAGGTGCTATATCCAAACAAGGACAAAATAAACATCATTTTGAGAGTAATGGGTACCACAAAAAAAAAGGAAGAGGGGGCAATGCATGTACATAATAGTGAACTCTCTTCTGAGAAGTCTACTAGCTTCTTGAACTTAGCAGATGATTCTAATGAACTGAGTCAGAATTCAGCACCATCAGGAGGCAAAAGTCCCACATAGAGAACACAAGGGAAGGGTTCCAATTTGCTCTCTGGCCCCTTTTCTGAGACGCCGTTGTGATAGCTATGTCTTTGGCACACATAGCACACTTCCCGGTGTGTTAACTCTGACATGCAAACACGGATTGCTTGACACCCAAACACCACTGCACTGAGCACTGCTACATGAACTTCACACTCTGACTCCAGGATTGCTCAGTGATGAGATCTGAAGACAAGACAAAGTAGTGCAAGGTCAGGTGGAGTGAAAGGCAGATCAAAGGCAGCAGTGTGGAACTGGGCTCCTATTCACGCTACTAAAAACACTGTCTCACTGAAGTCAGGTCAGAAAAACGCAAAACTGTAAGAAGAATTTGGCAGCTCACCCAAGCCTTCCTTTTCTGGAAACAGTCCTCCCTCACTAGACGCTCATGACGGTGAACACTTGATTCTCTGGATCCGAAACTAGAGAGATCCAAGTTTATAGCTGATCCTTTCTGCTGCTGACATTAAAAAAAAAAAAAGGGGGGGGGGGAATAGGTTTGATTCAGTTCACAGGCTATGACCCGTCACAGAGGGGAGTCGGTGCAGGAACGCAAGGAAGATCTTACAACAGAAACCACAGAGGAACCGCTGCTTGTTGGCTCACTCAGGCTTATACTGCAGTCAGCTCTCTTCATATAGCCCCAGACTGCCTGCCCAGGGAATGGTGCCGCCAGAATGGGCAGGTGCTCAGCTAAGAATCAAGACAACCTCCCACATGTGTGCACGTACACACACATACACACAAACACACACAGAGAGAGAGAGAGAGAGAGAGAGAGAGAGAGAGAGAGAGAGAGAGAGAGAGAGAGAGAGAGATCTGGGCAGTCCCTCAGAACTCGATTGTCAGATGATTCTAGGCTGTGTCAAGTTGACAGTTAACCTGCTGCTGGAAGGCCTTGTATGTTGACTGTCTCACATTCCAAAATATAAACTGATTTGATTTACTCTGACAGAAAGTGTTCTGTTGATAGAGTTGAAATCAGAATTACATAAAATCAGAGGGAGTCTTGGAATGACAGACTTTCCATCCAAAACTGACCTCCAAGGCAAGGAAAAGCTAGTCACTGTGCTTAGCCCGAGCATCTAGGATCTGACTATCTTTAGAAGGTCACTTAGTTCTTCCCAAACCTGAGCGTGTCAGCAGCATCTGCAGGGCGTTGTTGACTGACTGAGCACTGACGGCCAGAGCTCCTCAGTCACAGGTCTGGGTGGCCTCTCAAAGTTGAAGGTTCCAACGCATTCTCAGGTGACGCTCATCACTAGGGTCTAAGACGGTGAGATCTTTGACAGATGGAGAAACTGAGGCATGACTAGTGGGTGACTTGCCTAAGATCACATTGCAAGTTTGGATCACAGCCTACAGTTTGCTGTTTTTTAATCAAGAAGTGGTTCCTCTCATGCTTTCCTTCAAATTTTTCATATATGTGTGTGCAGGCATAAATGTACATGTATGTGTATTTATGTCTTTTGCCAGAAAGCTCGTCCATCACTAAATTAAATGCATTGAGTTAAGTGATTTGCAGTGTAAGACAGAGACTGGCCATGATTCTACAATAAACTGTCTTGAAGTTGTACCTAAACCCTTCTTGTTTTGTTTTTTGTTTTTTTTTTTTGTTGTTGTTGTTGTTGTTGTTTCACCCTTACATCTAATATTTTACTCATTCTTCTGCTTCTCTCAAGGTCAATGTCAAGGAGACTAAGGAAATCCTGTTTGACATTGGCATCTCAGTGCTACCAGAATGCTTAAGATTTGCTATTTCTGTGTGATTCTCACAGTCCCTGTGTCAGGGAGAAAAACCATTCATGTCCAGTGCAAGTTTTGCCTTGGGCTGTCAGTCTCTGCTCCTGGCCTCGAGGTTTTTGACTTGTAAAATAAGAGTAACCTCTGAGGTCCTCCTTTCAGCTCCAGCTTGCTACAGAGCTGAGGAAAAGCCCAAGCAGCTTGTCTGAACCAAAGAAAGCCTGAATGACAATGAGCCCCTTTTAGACAGCGCTCCTGTTCTCTATATCCACTAGGAAAGAACAGAAGGTCCCAGGAGGATGGTACCAGGTGGTGGAGGTGACAGAAAATGGAAGAGAGGTAGGAAGCCTTTGGGGCTGGCCCTGAAATGATGGGAACAAAGCATCAGCTCATTTGCAGCTCATTCTATTTGCCTACTCCCCCTTCACTCCAGTAACAGTTCCAAGACTCCGGAGAGGATTTTTAGACTACTCCCATTTAGAATGATTTACCATTTCTACTTGGCACAAAGCAACAGAAAAGGGAGGGGGAGAGGGTGGCAAGTATTTGTACAACAGGAAAAGATGCTGGGAACCACCGCAGAATATTGCTCATTAAAACAAAATTCACTCCCTACATAGCCAAGAAACATATGCCAGCCAGAAATACTATGAAGCCCAATTCACCTCCATTTAAGTAAAAGGATGAAACTGTCAGGGGAAAAAAAAAAAGACTCAAGGCGTTATCATTTCAGGATTAATACCTGTCAGGGGGAAAAGGAAACCAGTGTTGTAGTATAATCTGTCCGGGAGTCAAGGTCAGAAGCAAGCAGGTCCTTATTTTATTCATTTTTTTTTTCTGCAAGTATGGAGAAATTGCTTCTAGCAGATGGAGGCTTTTAACATAAAGTAAGCTCCCATGGTTGCATTTACTTGCAACAACAAGAAATACATGGCTGCAGATGGCCATCTTTTTCTTAATTTTAAGGTAGAGGGTAAAGAAAGTTTTTCAACTTTAGTTTTTGGATTTAGTCAATCAACACTATTATTTTTTAAGCACAAACATCATTATCAGCTCCCATACTGCGTGGCTGGTGTCTGAGGTCCATGCATATTGTATGAGGGTTCTTGACAAAATGGTAATGCCAGGTGTCAACATGCACACTTCAACGGCCCCTTAAAGGAAGGTGTGCTGATGTTTCCAAATGAGTGCCTGAGCACACATTCCAGTGAGGAGCTCAATTTGCATTCCTGCATTCTCCTCTGCTCCAAATGGTATATCCACACAGAAGTGGGGCTGCTTCTGCTGTGACTGGGGAGGAAAAGCTTCTGAGTTTCACCATCTTCTTCCTGAGACCTCCGATGCAGACCATGGTGATTGACAAGTAGGACATCAACTCCAAACAGATGCTTAGCTTGTGATGACTGTTAAGGTATGCCTCAAAGATCTTTCCCAAGCTCTCCAGGAATTTAGATACCTGGATCTTCACACATGCCTACCCAGAAAGTGGACATGCTGCAGTGGGCTTGAGACCAGGAACAAAGTGGAAGAGCCAGCAGGAGAAAGGATGCAGAGCCTGAGGCAAGGGTAACAACACTAATACTAACCAAAAATCTTAGCATAAAGGCTCCTCAGGGGGGCTGGAGAGATGGCTCAGTGGTTAAGAGCACTGCTTGCTCTTCCAAAGGTCCTGAGTTCAATTCCCAGCAACCACATGGTGGCTCACAACCATCTGTAATGAGATCTGTTGCCCTCTTCTGGTCTGCAGGTATATGTGCACTGTATACATAATAAATAAATTAATTTTAAAAAAAAAAAAAAGGCTCCTCAGGACAGTAGAGCCAGAGCCAGCCTGATGCCAGACCCAAAAGGAGCCTTTTTCTGGTGGACTGAACACCTCAAATTCCCTCCATTCTGTCTTATCCTTTGCTTGTTATGAAGTTCAAAACCAGTCCAGCCAAATATAACAAATAAACCAGAACACTATGAAAGTATCCATGCTATAATCCGGCAAAACCCAAAAGAACTTGATTGACATAGGAAGATGTCACACCAGAAGTCAGACTGTAAGGGTCTGTGAAGGCTAGAAACAGGGACTCCCCAGTGAACTCTCAGGACAAACCTCCAGATTCCCCCAAAACACACACACACACACACACACACACACACACACACACACACACACACGTTGAATAACAAGAAAGACAAAATACCATAATACCTTTTGTTATTAATGTTATTACTTCAAGGGAGTGGCCCTGGGACAGGAGGAATATTGATTAACTAAAATACATTAATTTTTCTAATGTAAGTCCATGGATCTGTGATCTCACAATTATATATATATATATATATATATATATATATATATATATATATATATATACATATTAATATATATCAGCGTTTTTATGGGTCAGGCACACACACATACCCCATTACAGGGTTGTGTGACTGGGTTATCACTATAAATTTGGCAGTGGTAAAAGGTTTCTGAAAGCACAATGACCAAAAATTAACTCAAAATCAAATATGTCGTGAACCCAGGGTTCTGGCAGAACTCACTCACATTGCATCCTGTGACTTTATTGCAGCCGTGGTTCTGAACACAAGACACAAGAACTGTACTCTATATATGCCGTCATCCCATCCAATACTGTCTGAAATACTGTTCAAATTTCACACTACTGCATATTATAAATTGCAGGGTTTTTAAATTTTTATTTATTTTTATTTTATGCTTGTGTGTGTGCCTGCACATATGTCTGTGCACCACAAGCATTAATGGTGCCCCTGAAAACCAGAAGAGGGCCACTGGATCCCCTGGAACTCTAGTTAAAGACATTTGTGAGCTGGCACCTGTTACTGGGACCTGAGCCCAGGTTCTGTGCAAGAACAGCACCAATGGCAGTGTTTGGCTATAGATACAATGTTTCCTGCTCTAATAGAAACATAGTTAAGGGTTTATTGTGGAAAACAGTATTTTCTCACTGTCATACATCAGCATCTAAGTATAAAACCAATGCATCTTTGGATTGTGCTAGGATGTTTTATTTCAAAAATTCGTGTTTGAGTTGCTGACTTGAGTTTCATAAAAACAATCCCTAAATGAATTTTGGCCCAGGATTAGGACTGACTTTCCAGTAATTTCTAGAATGCCCCTAAACATACCTCTGTCGTTTTGAACTGTGGATTTATATGAAGTAGAGTTCTCAGCATTTATGACTATAAAATCAAAATGTCAGTCAAATCTGGAAAACACTGAAGATGCTCTGTGTCTTGTAATATCAAATATTCAGCTAAGATCTAATTGTTTGTCTAAAAGTTAAAGAGGCACATCCATCTTATTAATAATTATATTTGCTTTCTTTCATCTTTAATAGATAATAAAACTATACACATAACAGTTGTTTGAAATAAATTTGAAATTTGTTATAAGTGGATGTTAGATTACTTTATTGTTTTTTAATCGTGTATATGTGTAAGTGTGTGTGTACATGAGTGCATAAATACAAGTGCCATCTGAGGTCAGAGGTGTCAGCTGGGCCTGGAATTACAGATGGTGGTGAGCCACCAGGTATGGGTAATGAGAACTAAATCCAGGTCCTCTGTGACAGCAGTATGTGCTCTTAACTTCTAAGCCATTTCTCTAGCCTAGACTGTTGTATCTGTGCACCTACTCTATAGACCTGTGTCCCTGGGGTCATATATAAATTGTCTAGGCACAAACCATTTGTGAATGAGCAAAACCTGACCAAGACAAGTTTTTTGTTCTTGAGCCAAATTAACAAATACAAAGGACAAAATTGTTTCTCAGAGGTGCAAAGCCTTCCCGGCAGCTATGAACTGGATGCATGTTAAAATCACATTGTGTCTTTAGACACAATATTAGGGTAAGATGTTGGATTTGTGCCCTTTTATGAGGTGGAAAATTGGATACAGTCACAAGAAAGGACAGATGAGAGGGTCTGGGAACCACATTTACAGTGACTCTCACAGGCCCTGGAGACAGGAAACATGGCACGTCACAAGAAGATACCCGCTTTAGGAACTTGGCTGTTTCTTAGGATTTCAAAGTATTGTGGGCATGAATGTTACAAAGTCCTAGAACGATGTCATTCAACACTGTACCCAGCAGTGACACATCTGGATTTTTACATTGAAAGTGACTAAAACTTAAAGTCCAATTCCTCAGTCACAGCTGCCATTCTTCAGGCTTCAGCGGGCACTAGAAATCACTACTTTGGGCAACAGGACGCAGAGAGGGCCTTTCTGTGACTTCCAGTGTACTGGCAGGCAGAGCTGCTCTCAAAGCTTCAAACGAAAGAGATCTTTTGGGTCTGGTTTCCACATGCTGCAATGATAAGGGCTCCCTGTAAAAAGCTCTCAATGGAGCATCTAAAAATAAAACCAGAAGAAAGGAAAACTAAGAGTCCTGAGATCTTCTGAGTGGTTTACTTATCACAGGAGTTGAGCCCAGATTGGGATTTGGAGCTTCCCACTTCCCACGTTCCAGTCTATTGCTACCTACCAGGCTCTGGCCTACCCACAGCAGCTCCCATTTCTTTCTCCCCTGGTAATACAGACCCTTTGAGATCAGTGGCTATCAACTCCTTTGATTTTGAGAGAGACCCCCATGACAGAAGAAAGAGATGTGGTTATATACAATAAAATATTCTGATGAGAGAAAGAAAAAAATCTCTTCCCTAATAAAAAGAAGAAGCCCTGTGAGAAGCAGAACTCTGCTCTGTGCTTCTTGCTTAGTGTATCAAGATAGTGTCCAGAGCTCTGGCAGCCTTTTTACAGCCATGAGACATCACCCATGAGAATAAAAGGCAATATTCTAAGGGTAGGAAAACAGAAGGCTGAAGAGAACTTAGGCTCTGGACGTCATTACTGAATAACTAAAGTAGAAAATTATGTCTTCATATTTAAGATTCTTTGAAAGAGTTGTTGCCTAAGTTCTAAAGCATTCTCAACTGATATTCTGTCTCCTATTGTTTGCTATCAAGTTTGGGTTTGTGGTGGTTTGGATGAGCAATGTCCCCCACAGGCTCGGATACTTGAATACTTGGTTCCTGGACAGAGGGGCTGTTTGGGGAGGTGTAGCCTTACTGAAGGAAGAATGTCACTGGGGAGCAACTTTGAGAGTTCAGAGCCTAACCACAGTTCCAGATCACTTTCACTGCTTCATATTGGCATGTAAAGACGTAATCTCTCAGCTTCCTACTCTGGCTATCTGCTGCCAAGCCTCCCCAGCCACTGTGGACTTTTCCCCTGGAATTGTAGCCAAAATAAACTTGCCTTTGTAAATCACATTTGAAGGGTTCACAACACGCCCCCATGGTCGCATATACCGGGCAGACACTTCCGCCTAGTCAATTCCAGGTCAGGATAGGCATTTCCGGGTCAAGGCATCTCACGTAACCAGGATACCCGGTGAAGGGTTCACAACGCGGCCACATTTACTGGGCGGACACTTCCGCCTAGCCATTTCCGCATCAAAAAAGCGTCTTCCGTAGCTAGGATACCCGGTTGTCCCGGATATCTCCGCCTAGCAAGTTCCGGGCCAAGGGGTCTCGCGTGATCAGAGTCCCGTGGCATTGCATGGTGATGTAAGCGCGCAACATGACCATGTAGTGACGTGACCTGGCCACGCCCCCAGCCGGTTTTAAAAGTCCGGCACGATATTCCCCATCTCTCTTCTCCACGCACGTGTCTCTCCCACAGGCCTGCACTTTCTGTCCTTTGTTTCTAATTAAACTCTATAAGCGGATTCTGTCGTGTTTCGTGACGTTTCCTTGCAAAGGGTAAGAACACAACGCAGACAAAAACCTAACACCCGGCAGACCCGGACACCTCCGCCTAGCAAGTTCCGGGTCGAGGCATCCCTTGTGACCAGGATCCGTGATGTTACATGGCCACGTAAGCGCGCAACGTGACCATGTGATCTACGCACACGCGTGGAGTAGTGACGTGACCTGGCCACGCCCCCAGCCGGTTTTAAAGTGGAGCGCCATGCTTCCCAGTCCCTCTTCTTCTCCACGCACGTGTCTCTCCCACAGGTCTGCGCACTCTGTCCCTTTATCTCTAATAAACTCTATAAGCAGATTCTGTCGTGTTTCGTGACATTTCCTTGCAGGGGTAAGAACACAACGCAGCTAAATAACTAACAACATTTAGTCATGACATTTTTGTTTTGTTTTGTTTTTTTCAAGACAGAGTTTCTCTGTGTAGTTTTGGTGCCTGTCCTGGATCTCACTTTGTAGACCAGGCTGGCCTTGAACTCACAGAGATCTGCCTGGCTCTGCCTCCCGAGTGCTAGGATTAAAGGTGTGCACCACCACCACCACCACCACCACCACTACCACCACCACCACCACCACCACCACCACCTGGATGATGTAGCCAGAGAGAAGCATCAGGCAGTCTCAATGACCATGGAACTGTATACCCCCCTCAGGATATCCCAGATCTCTTTTTGAGAAAGCTTCTGTTCCTGAGTGCTGGGACTACAGGTGTGCCCACCCACACGGGTCTTCACTTACAATACTGACATTTTCCTGAAATCAGCTTGCTTCTCAAACTTAAATTTAAGTATTTAATTCCTATACATAGAAAACCAGCATTTTTAAAAGAACAAAAATCATAACTATTATTAGAAAATTTTCCTTTGGGACATTAACTAAGCCATCTACTTCTCATGCCACAGTTTTGGCAAATATCTCTGTATTGAGCACCTGGGAATAGATGGTTCCTGTGATTGATGGCTCAGGCTTGCTTTGGCCATTTATTGCTACTGCTGTTTATCTGCTTCATCTAATGCTGCAAAAGGAAGGTTATCACTTATATATACTCAGTAATTAGCAAAGTTGGCATTTTCTTTAGGGTCAACCAGTCTTTAGTGAGAACTGATGTCAAAATAAATGGTCTATAAGTGTGGCAAGCCATAAGAATATGTTATAAGGAGTCCAGCTGTGTATTAAAGTTATACCTTGACCAGGCCAAGGGTCATTCAAGTGGGAAGCCATCTAGCATGGACTATTTGGTGTTACACAGCTTAACATTCAGCTGTGCTTTGTTATGAATTTCTTGTGTTCACAATTTGCATAGAATGTGTGTGTGAACTTCCTGCTCAGGCCAATACTTGAATAAGGTCACACAGGCAAAGCCAAGCAGGTGGCTGATGCATAGCTTTGTTTCTTGTGCAAATGAAGCTCAGACCATCCCCTTGCCTTGAGGCCTAGTGGCTCTCCAGAGCAATTGACTGAGAACAAAAGAGGTTTTTACATATCAAGGTGGAAGGTAAGGTGGAAAAACATTCCTGAGGAGGCAGAGAACCCTGTTACTAGGAGAAGAGACAGGCATTTTCTGTAGAGGCAGACAGAACAGCATCACCAGGGAGAAGGTAAGAACACAGAGGTTTTGTAGATGGTAAGGCAGAACTCTTAAGGAGTTCATCAGAGTCAGGAGTAGAGAGCAAGTAGAGATGGAGAGAGAAGAAACAGAGGACAAAGATGAGGCTGGATGCATAAGAGCTGAGTTGTTAGCAGGACTATGAGAGGGCAGTAAATGAGGGGACAAAGAGGAACTGAGTGTCAGGATGGAAGTGAAGCTATGTAGACAGGATTTTGTTCTGCCCAGATCTGGACTCCCAAAGAGACCACTGGAGACCGGAGATGTCTAGAATGCAATAGCAAGGTTTATTAGTTGAAGCTAGCAGGGAACCCTCATCCACCACACCCCGATGCCTCGGGCAGGGAGGAGAGTTCCTCTTTCTTGGGGAAGTTAGTTTTTATAGGCAAAACCCACAAAATTCCTTAGGGGGGAGGGGGTTAGTACTGGTCCATCCTTGATTGGTCCAGTTTTTCCGGGGCCTGGACTTTGTCTTATTCTAACTTATCTGTTTGCCCTGTCAGGAGTTTTACAATCCATCTCCTGGGTCTGGTCATGTTATCTCTGGAGAGGGGCATCTCGTGGTTAATCAGTCACTACCAGACATCCTGACTTTGTTCTTTTGAAAACACCTGACTTCACCCTCTCCAGGAAGGGAGAACTGACTCAGTTCTGTTTATTTTAAGATATCTCTTCCCTCAGCTCTTTTGGGTGTCTGGGCCTTTGGTGGGGGTCTTTCAGATTTCATCCCAGAGAAATAAAGTAGATGGACAAAGAGCTTGGTGTATCTAGCTTTATTCCTGCCCTGAATGCCTGATGGAGCTGTAGCTGTAAAGATAGAATTTTATCTTAGAGAAATAAAGTTAACAGACATAAGAGCACAGTGTATGTAAATTTTTTTCCTTCAGTTATCCCACGCTGGACGTAGCATCTTCCCCAGACTCTGGGCAATCCATACACAGGACTGCACAGAAGGCTGGCATGTTCCCTGGCTTCTGTGTTGTCTTGTTTGAGACCCTTTGTAACACGAATTTTAAAAGGTCTTATTAAAAAAACAAAAACAAAAACTCAGTGCCAGCTATTGGGGTAAATTCTGAAAGGTTAGAGAGACAGAACAAGCCACAGCTAACCTCACCTCACCAACTTCTCAGCTAATCCTGTTTCCTCAAACTGGAAGCCTCTGAGTCCTCATCCGAATGGATCTCAGCTGAACTGCTGCTAAAAGCCTAAAAGCTTAAAAGTCTCTAGTTCCTGGACCTCACGCCTTATATACCTTTCTGCTTCCTGCCATAATTTCCTGGGATTAAAGGTGTGTGCCACCATACCTGGCTCTGTTTCCAGGGTGACCTTGAACTCATAGAGATCCAGATGGATCTCTACCTCCGAAATGATAGGATTAAAGGCATGTGTGCCACCATTTTCTGGCCTCTATGTCTAATCCAGTGGCTGTTCTGTTCTCTGACCCTCAGATAAGTTTATTAGGGTACACAATATATCAACCACAACCCTTTGATGGTTAATGCTGTTAACTTGACAGGCTCTGGAATTTCCTGGGTGATGGTCCTCTGGGCACGCCTGTAAGGGATTGTGTTAACTACATTAATTGATGTAAGAAGACCTGACTACTGTGAGTGGCACCATTCCCCAACTAGGAATCCTGATCTATAAATATGGAGAAAGAGAACAACATGAATTCATCATTCTCTGCTGTCTGGTTGCAGGTATGATGTGACTGGCTGCTCTACGCTCCTACAACTGTAACTTCTCTACCACACAGGATTATACCCTGGAGCCATAAGCCACAATAAACCTTTCTGCCTTCAGTTGCTTCTGACAGAATTGTCTTTAGTTACATTTATGTATTTATTTATAAACATTTGTTCCTTTGTTTTTAATTTATTTATTTAATTATGTGCAGGAGTAGAATCCAGAGGACAATCAGAGGCTTCTCCTTCCACCAGGTGGTTCTCCGAGATTGAACTTAAGTCATCAAGCTCTGGTAGCAAGTGCCACAGCTTCAGTTATATCACTGGTCCCTGTCAGAGTGTTTTGTCACAGTGACAGGAAAAGAAACTAAGACTGACCCAGGCAGAGCGCTCTTCAGAAGCAGCTGTTACTTTGCACACCGTTGGCTTTAAGGGTGTCTTGCATGTCTTTTCCTTTCAGTGATCCATTCTGTGATCCCTCTGTGTCTGACTCTCCCAGCCAGACTCTAGACATGGCATTGGTTATCTTCCACCATGCCCCCTGTATTTCTTCACACCTTTATGCTCCATCTTCCATTGTCCCTGACATTTTTAGTCCTTAGTACCACTACTCTGCTGTTGACATCCCTGTTCCCGCAAATGTAAACTGGCAATATCACACCCTTTGCCACTAAGACTCTTCTAAGGAAAAAAATAATGCCACCTTGGGATAGATCTTGGAAAGGTGAGAAGTGCTGTGTGGCAGACAGATGACATCATCTAAGCCAAGAGGGATTACAAGCTACGCACCCCAGACCACCTGTCTCATGACCATTTGCATGCCACGTGACTTTGGGAAAGTTAAAATACTTTGTCTCCATTTTTTTCCTCTAGAAGATAGCATCTACCGGGCTAGAGAGATGGCTCAGAGGTTAAGAGCACCGACTGCTCTTCCAGAGGTCCCAAGTTCAATTCCCAGCACCCACATGGTGGCTCACAACCATCTGAAATGAGATCTGGCGCCCTCTTCTGTGTTCATAATAAATAAATAAATAAATAAATAAATAAATAAATAAATAAATAAATATAAATAAATAAATAAATAAATCTTTTTTTTAAAAAAAAAAGATAGCATCTACCAACTGGAATTGTTGAGGATTGAATGGGTTAATACATGCACACTACCAAGAAAAGTGCCTGGTGTGTAGCAAGCTCTGAGAATGCTGTTAGCTGTGATCCATGTCACCATGTTCTAAGAACAATGGCTAAAAGAACAGGGTCTGGAGTCCTGGACATTTGATTGCACATCCCAGCCCAGTGATTGACTAATGGTTTGTAAACAGGTCGCAAATCCCATCACATTGCTCTTCCTGTGGCCAGAAAACGCTGCTTCCTTATCTCCCTCATGAACCTTTTTCCTCCCTCACACAAGCCCTTAGCCCCTAGGCCACAAAATGAGGAAAATTAAGCAGTGAAACCTGAACACAGCCTTCCCTAGAAAATTTGGATGGATACTAGCATGGAAGAGTCCTGAGCCAGGCTCCCTCATCCTCACTATCAGTACCAGGAACAGATTTCTACCCCAGCCAGGCTGCTCTGCAAGACTAGGAATATGGGAGGGTAAGTAAAGAGCCCAGTGGTGCTGTGGGAAAGCAGGCGGGGAGGGGATAACAAGACATATTCCTAGGACACAGACTTCAGGGGTCACTACACAAGACCCTGCCAACTACTGCTTCTCCCATCTTACCCTAGAGTGACCGAGGGACAGACCACCTCTGGTTTCCACTGACCTCTGAAAAGGCCGTGGGGACCTCCCACTTGTTCTTTATCAGTGCCTGGCACATCCTGAAGCCTGGTTCTGATGGTGACCTGGGTCCTGATGGTTCTCAGCTAACCTGGTCCCACATTTGCTCCTGCTAAGGCTGTAGAGTCCAAGGAAGCAAGTGAGAGGCACAGCCAGGCTGAACAGGATGGAGGTCCCTCAGACAAGCTCCTCTGAGACCACAATGATGAGTACAGGCAACACTTGAGTCCACTCCACATTTCAAGGACACTGGAGGCAATTTGCAAACTAAGCCTAGGTCTTCCACATACTGCTCTCCCAGGAGGGAAGCCTGGTGCTGTCTCTGTCTAGAGCTCTGAATGGGCCTGGGGTCTAAAACCCTTTGAGCTTGCTATTCCTTGCTCTCTGTACCCCAAGTCTACAACAGGTCCTCAAGACCCCAAAACCCACCTGGCCTCTCTTACTTTACAAATGCTCATCCAGGAAATGGGACGCTACCTCCCTCCCTTGCATCAACTCAGGGTTTCCTTCCCTAGCCTAGGATGCAAGACCCACCTTCCCCCAGCATCAAGAAAAGGCCCTGCCAAGGTTTACTAGGGATTCCGGACACACTAAAACCCTCAGTGACTGGCAAGTCCCCATCTTTCCCCCTCGCTTTACCTGTCCTGCTGAAGCCTGGCTCTCATCTTACCCTTTGGTCCCTGAGCTTCATTCTGGAAAGTGCTCCTAACACCCCACCTTCCACCTGAAGCAAGCAATGGATTCAGGGCTAACTTGAGAAGTCGGTAAAGTTTCCAGAAGTCCAACAGAATAAAGTGTATCTTGTGATTTTTTGCAGAACATTACCCCTACTGCATGTGTCAACTTGGGCAAGTTTCAGAATTTTTTTTTCAGTCCTAGCTTCATCATCTGAAGAAAAATAAATTATAGTGGTACTGAACCATAGCATAATCGGAACAACTAAGATTTTGTGTGCAAACAACAACATGTAAGCAAATGTTCATAGTAGCAAACAGAACAAGGGACCATCAACTGCGATGGGCAAACAAATGTACTGGAACAACAGAATACTACCGATAATAACAATGAATGAACTAGGGCCAGGAATTTAAGCACAGATGGTAGAGTGCCTGCCTAGCATGCCAAAAGCTCAGCTGAGCGATAGCTGCACATGCCTATAATCCCAGCACTTGCTGGGTAGAGGTAGGAGGATCAGAAATTTCAGGTCATTGATTCAAAGCCACTCTGGGCTGTATGAGACCTTAACTTAAGAATAAATAAATAACTTCTCATACATGGTGCATGACGGGTAAACTTCAAAAATTACACCACGTGGAAGAAGTCGGACTGAAGTCAAACCAAACACCATAGAGTGCATGATCATTTTAAGGCACTAAGGCAATGGCTCAGCAGCACTGGCTGCTCTTCCGGAGAACCCAGGTTTGATTCCCAGCACCACGTGGCATCACACAACTTTATAGTAACTTCAGGTCCGAGAGCTCCACCACTCAATACTCTCTTGTGGCCTTTGTAGGCACTGCACATACATAGTGAACATACATACAGGAAGGCAAACAAATATCTATATAATGAAAAATGAATCTATTTTTTATTTTGTTTTTTCAATTCGGTCGCCTGGTTTAACTCTATTTTCTTCATCAATAAGTATAGAATAAAGCTATATCTTAAAAAGTACTTTGGAGGAAGGGCCCTAAAGGTCTCACCTCTAAGGGAGAAGGTATTGGCAGTTGACAGCTACCAAGGGAAAGAGATTCAACCACGTTTAGGGACATGGTTGCTGGTAGGTTGCTCAAACCTCAGTGGATAGCACCACATCCATGCATAGGTGGACAGCACTAATTGGACTCAACGGTTGGTAACAATTTAAAATAAAAAAGAGAACATGACATGGGGAGGGGGAGGGGATATGGAGACAGTAGGGGGAATAAGAATGAGAGTGTGGTGGATAGATATGATCAAAATACGTTACATAAATATATTCACATTTTAAAGAATAAACAGTATTTTTTAAAAGTACTTTGGTTATAAACACACTAAGGGATATGTTTGTGTATACACACACACACACACACACACACACACACACACACACACACACACACGCACAGACACACACAGAAAGAGAGAAAGAGAGAAACCTTCCCAGAATAAGCAGTTTAAACATGTTGATCACACTGATTATCATATTACTGAAGTGTTTATGGTTATTAAACCTCTCATTTCCCATCATTTACCTTGCTGGTGCCCTAAAATAATTTGAAGGCTATTCATGTTTCAGGTGTTATTTGCTTAGTTACAGTTCAGCCTACTATTAAATTCTTGGTATCTTTGACAACCCTAGGAACTGTGCAGAGGGTCAACAAAGGGCCTCATTACTTTATTGCATTTTAGAACCAAAGGCAAATACATATTGTGAGAGAATTATTAGAATTCTCCACCACTCTCTTGCCTGCCTTGAAAGTCAATTTTGCAAATCACCATACTAGAGAGTCAAAATAAATAAATAAAAATGAAAGCATTCCTCACACCTGCTTCACTCAAGTGCTCCAGCCTTTCTGTGGTGCTCTGATATTTATACCCTCCCACCCTTGGCAATGTACTAAAGCTTTTTCCTCCCAACTGCTGAAAAGCAGAAATGCATCACCTCCTAGAGTCCATTCCAGTGCTATTTGTCCCTCCTCATACAGCCGTAGCTGCTTGAACAGAAAGAATAACCCAGGGCAGGCATGATCCTCTCACTGAACCAGGTCCTTTATGCATTCCCATTGCTCTTTCCTGAAAGAGGTTATTCTGTTTCACATTTGGTATGATTGAGATCAGAGTTTAAAGCCTTATTAGGCTTCTAGTCATCAGCCAGTTTCCAAGAGTTATTCCTTTTGTACCCTAAAAATGGCCTTGTAATAAACAAGGCTCCCCTTTCCCAGTTCATTCCCTACCAATCATATTTTATTCATACCATCCCATTCCTTCCTTTAAGTCTTTTGTTTCTTAGATTTATTTCATGTATATGAGTGTTTTGTCTACATGTGTGTATGTGTACCACATGTGTGCCTGGTGTCTGAGGAGCTCAGAAGAGGGTGAAAGATCTCTCGGAACTGGAGTTGGAATGGTTGTAATCCACCATATGGGAGTGGTAAACCTAACCCTGGTCCCTGGCAAGAGCAACAGGTACTCTTAACCTCTGAGCCATCTCTCTAGCTCCTCCTTTCAAGCCTGAAGGGCTCAGTGAGTAACCTAGGCTGTTTCTTTCCATCAAGTCCCATTACTTGATAATGGGCATTTATTCTCTGATGTGCACTCATTTCAGACCAAGTAGTAGTATCTTCTCTAGCACTAGATGGTTACAAGCTTCAGACAAAGAAGGAGGATTCTAGATCCTTAAGAGATTCCCAGCTATAGTTCTGAGGAATTCATCACTCACTGCATACTAGTTCAAGGGTGCATGCTCACTGAGGCAAGGGCATGCTGAATTGCCCCCTCTTAAATATAATTGCTGTCTGTCATCTGCCTCTTCAGTCTTCCCTCCATCCACCAGTTTAGGGGTTCTCAAAGGCTAATCTCTAGTGTCAGCAACACTTAGAAATCTTAAAGTGCAATCCTCATCCCTGATAGAGCTTGGATGGGAGCCCAGCAACTCAGAGCTTACAAATCGCTTCAGGAGAAGCAATGCACCCATCAGTCAGAGAACTTTTGACCCTAGGTCAAAAGCCCCTGTGATGCAACTCTGTTATAATTGAGATCTGGAGGCAGCAATAATCCTTAATCTTCCCCTACTTCTAAATCATCAGCTGCCCCTGGAAAGACCTCTGCCATCTTCCAGACACTTTGCCTTCATCCTGTCCCAACACCTACAAGATGAAGAAGAAAGCAAATCAGTAGGCAAGTTTCCTGAACTTTCCAGAGTTGACCTGACAGCATCAATGATCCTCACAGGAGATTCAGATACAACTGAGAAGGTACCTTTGAGGGAAGCACCCTGGACCAGGCTGCAAAGAATGGAAGCATGGGCAGAGAAGGGTCAGCCTGGGCTAGATGGAGAGGCACCATGGAGCAGGGTAACTAATTTGTTACAAAGCTTTGAGCAAGATTGTGAAAGTAGAGTACAGAGATTCTATTCATTTACTCTCTTTTAAGGGGATAAGACCTTGGCCTGGGAAGCTTCTTTTGCAGTGAACAGCCATTAATCGAGAGACTCTTAACTAGTCAAAGTGATAAGAATAAGGGAATATTGAAAGCTCAGACCTAATTGGGACATCTACATCCTCCCTCCCTCACCACCCCCCAAATTCCAAGGGACTTCACAGAAGGAGTGAAAATAATTTCAGAACAAGAGGATGTAGAGGAGAGCTGGGAATGCTGTCTTGTGGGCATTACATGGCTGTTGTGTTCATGAATTCTCTGTGGCTCTGGTTACCAGCACAGGATCGAGCCAACAAGATCAGTCCATATTCCAGGAGGCAACACTAATCAGACTTAGTAGGTTACAAAAACGGGATATGAAGGTTGGAGGAGGATGTTTTGGGAGGTACGATCAATGCATATGTGTATGAAATTGTGGGAAAGTTTTTAATAAAAATTTTAATGAAAATTAAAAAAAAAACAATGGGTAAGAAAGCAGGTAGGGTCTTCAAACAGCACATGCAATCAATATATTAACCATATAAATTGAGTTTAAAAAATCATTTTAAGGACCTGGAGAGATGGCTCAGCTGTGAAGAGCCCTGACTGCTCCTCCAGAGAACCCAGGTTTGATTCCCAGAACCCCCATGACATCACACAACCTCATAGTAACTCCAACACTGTCTTCTGGCCTCTGTAGGCACTGCACATACATAGTGCACATACATACATGCAGGCAAACACCACATACAAAAAATTAAAAATAAATATTTTTCTTTAAAGAACATTAATGTTTCATCCACTATTTTCAATTCAGATCGATTTATCTTACTTTACAAAAGATATGCCATCAGTCAGTTCCCTGCGCTTACTCCATCCTTTTCATCAATAAGCACACACACCCATCTCATTCTCTCTCCCTTTCTTCATATCTATGTATTATATTCTAGATTTTCAGCTTTACAGTTTTTTTGAAATGTCAATTTCAAGGCTGGAGAGATAAGACAGAACTTAAGAATTCTTACTGATCTGCTGGAGAACTGGAGTTCAGATCCCAGCATCCACCTAGGGCTGCTTACAAATGCCTGTGACTCCAGCTCTTCCAGGAGAACCAACACGCCCTTCTGACCCTCATGGGTACCCCTCCCCACACATTAATAAAATAGCAAAGTAATTGTTAACAAAGTATAAGCTCTATAAAATCAAAGATTGCATCTGTTTTTATGGCACTCCAGGCTCTGCACCTATAGTATCCAGCAGTCTGTCACCAGTGGCCAAAAATGGCCACCATACTTCCCTCAGTTAGACACTAAAGCCAAGTATCTAGAAGTTACTTTAAAAAATTAATAAGTGACTTTTCTCAAATGCAGGTGTCAAAAAAACACAGTCAGTGTTTGTTGGATGAGGCCACGCTAAACAATAAAAACACATAAGGATAGCTGAGAGTTCTTTGTCCCCGGTGAACTCGACATCAGGCTCATGACTATGTCCTTTCCACATCTCCAGAAACTGAAAGTAAAATTGTGAATTCTGAGGGGTGCCTGCTTCTCACATCTATAGCTGGGAAATGTACAAACATTAGAGCTTGAATTGGTATTTTAAACCATCTGGTATGTCAAATTTATCAAGTGAAAGTCATTTAGATAACTACTTTAAAATTGTGTGTCTCCTTAAAAAACAATTTGTCACGTTGGGCAGAAGTAGCCATGTTAGCTCTCACTGTTGGGTGGCAGGGCTGCGTGTCTGAAAGTTGCTGCACGAACGACAAGTGAATTTATTCAACGTTAGTCTCAAGAGGAACAGAATGGTGCGCCTCTAAATACTGCTAACTCCAAGGTCAACAAGATTTATGGTTTACCCAACGTGTCTTAAAATGCCTCCCTTTATAGCTGATCCCTGGAGACTTGGAGAATACTTAAAACTTTTCCGCCATGAGAGCAAGCAAAATAATCATCGCTCTAGAAAATGTCATGTGTTCATTAAGTCAGAGTGGCATGTCATAAAATTGACATCAGCAATATTTCTCATGGATTGTTGAGAATGAATATAACATCCCAAGGATGTTCCCTCTTACTTTAAGTCCTACTACAGAATAAAATTGTTCCATAAACACCCTTTCCCCATAAGTAGTTTGCTGTTTGTATTATTTGTACCTCTGGTTGGTGACTTAGTGTACATTGAGTGGATGACTTTACACACAAACCAGACTCTGCTGATGAAACGCCATCCAACCACTGTGCAGCAATGCCTTCCACGAACCTAACCCAGAATATAGCTTTCAAGGTCCTGTGTAAAAATATATCTTATCTCAATCAATAAAATGCTTCCCATGCAAACATGAGGACCAAAATTCAAATCCCCAGCACCCACATAAAAGTTGGGAATGACAGCAGTTTGTTAGCTCAGTACTGGGGGAGGGGTGAGAGAAGTGGATCCTTTGAGCTCATTTGCCATTGAGCCTAGACAATTGGTGAGCTCAGGTTCAGTGAAAGACCCTGTCTACAAGACTAAGACAGAATGTGATAGATGAAGATACCTGATATCAACCTCTGGCACCCACATGTGCAAGCACACCTGTGCATGTGCACTCAGCACATATACACATAACCACATGAACATTTACAGCATACCACAAACATACACACACACCCATGTGTGTGCATGGGTGTGTGTGTGTGTTTAGTCAGATCGAGTGAATAATGAATAAGTGGATTTCTTTTTTGATTTTTTGTTTGAGAATCCCATACATGCATATAACTTGTTTGGTCCAATCCATAGCCCCCCATTTTCCCTCCTCTCCAACCCTTCCCCCATCTCCCACTACTTTTCCTCCCAAGTCCACATACATTCTTTTTCCAAACTGATTTCCTATCTAAACCTGAATATCACAAAGGTAGTTTCTGAGCCTTTATGGGGTGATCCAGGTTTAGAATCCCATCTCTGCATATTCTGGGTAGGGGCTGACTGCTGTAAATCCCCACCTCCCTGAAGGGAGATATCCAAAGGTGGGGGGAGTCTTCATGCCAGGCCAGGTGACCGGAGTTTGTCCAGTGTGAATCAGTCCTCTGGTCCTCCTGATATGGAGACCAACAATGTCAAAGTTTTCTCCACACCAATAGCTGATCTCAAAGATTGGTCCAAGGAGAATCATTTTATAACCATTTTTAATGTCTCAGAATCAGAAGGTTAGAGGAAGGCTTGGTAAAAATGACCATTTTCTACAGAATGGCACACAGAGAGATCTCCCTGTGTAGTCTTGAAGGCTGTCATATCAGTGGGAAGTTTCAGATTTTAAAGCTAGACGAAGAGTCAGAAACTTGAGCAAATAACCAGACAACTTCCTTTCCATCCGCCCTGTGGGTTCTAGTCTGGAACTATTCTGGCAGTGAGAGCGCACACCCTGAGGGACTCTGCTTCATGTAAAACCAAGAACATGACAGGGAGTATTCAAGTGTGTCCACCAACAAGAACTGCAAGGAAGATGGGCCAGGAAGTCCAACTGGCCAAAAGCTAGCAAGATACTGACTGGCAACATTAAAATAAAGAGAAGAGACCCGTGGGTACAAGAATGAAAAGCTTTGGGGGCTGGAGAGATGTTCCAGTTAGTGAGGTGATTACAGTACAAGCATAAGGACTTGAGTTCTGTGGTAATATTGTGTTCCCCAAAATATTGTGCACCCTAATAAACTTATCTGGGGTCAGAGAACAGAACAGCCATTAGATATAGAGGCCAGAAAATGGTGGCACACACACCTTTAATCCTAGCATTCCGAAGGCAGAGATCCATTTGGATCTCTGAGTTCAAAAGCCACACTGGAGACAGACAGGCATGGCGTTTAATCCTTTTAATCCTTTAATTCCAGGAAGGGATGACAGGAAGCAGGAAGGTATATAAGGTGTGAGGACCAGGAACTAGAGGTCTGTTAAGCTTTTAGGCTTCTGAGCAGCAGTTCAGCTGAGATCCATTCGGATGAGGATACAGAGGCTTCCAGTTTGAGAAAACGAGATAAGCTGAGGAGTTGGCGAGGTGAGGCTAGCTGTGGCTGGTGCTGTTTCTCTGATCTTTCAGCGTTCACCCCAATACCTGGATCAGCTTTGATATTATTAATAAGACCTTTTAAGATTCGAGCTACAGAGTTCAAATCCTTAAATAAGGTCTACATACTGCTACATGTGCCTATTTTCCAAGTGCTGGAGAGGCAGAGACAAGGAGATCCTTGGGGTTCGATGGCCAGGCAATCTAGTCATATTGGTAAGCTCCAGTGAGAAACCATGTCTCAAAAGATGAAGTAGAGCCAGGCCATGGTGGTCAGGAGAATCTTGCAGCCTGTCTAGCAGCCAGAGTGTTTATTCATACATAATTTAGTAAGAAGAGATACATTCATGATGTTTCAAAACATAGATCATATTTTTGGACATGTGTTTCACTTCCTTTTGCTCATCTTTTAGTCATCATTAATAAACTATGACAGAACAGAGTTGTCATTTCCAATCATTTTCCCTCAAGTTTTGACATCATTAATAAACAGAGTTATCATTCTTACTCATTAACCCCATAACCTAATTTTTGAGAATCTAGAGGCATATGACAGCCTGTTCTCAGGCTGGTAGCTTTGGTTGCTTCAAGGACACTAGACCAAAACAAAAGCGTCAACCACCCTGGGCATTTTGCCTTGTCCCAAGCAGTATATTATTAACTCTAAGTGGTCAAAGTGCCAAGGAAAAATCCTCAGGCCAAAGCTGCTGCAGTTATTCAAATTCTGACATAATACAACCAATGTTTACATTTATATCTTTATATAATTTGTCTATATGTCTAATCCTGACATTCTGTTGTTCCTTGGTCATATGACATTATAGTGACTCTGCATGAGCTAACTTTTCTAAGAAAGGAAGGTCCTGACACCTCATACTTTTATCATCTTTCCACTCCATACTTTGCTCATCAGTATGTCTCTGTGTAGGGCAGAGTTGTATGCCATGTAATTGTCTGAGTGTACAGTGGAAAGCAGCTTATAATCTGAACTGTGGCCAACTCCTCTAGCCCACCAAATCTTGTTAACCTTTTTGAGTTTACTTTGTTTTGAATATCTTGTTCCTGTGTAAGTACAGGAACAGATGTTGCAAGAATGCCTCATAGCCTCATGAAGAGACTTCTGGCTTCTTTATTGTCACAACCTCCAATGCATAAGGAAGACCTTCAAGTAGATAAGGATGTCTCCATAGAAGTGGGGGGAATAGTATGTTCAGGACTGTCCTAAGGAAGCTTAGAAGCAGCATTCCTGGAAAAAAGCATAAATGATTCATAAGGAATTTTCCATCAATCCAATGTCCCCAAATTGTATAAATATTAAAAATCCCTCAAGTATGAAGATGAAAACCAAAAGTGGCATAGGAGCCATCACATGGTTCACATTGGCTGGATCTTTGTCAAGCAGCTGTGCTGGCTTTATGACTTCTGCCATTCCATTCAGACATGGCTGTGCAGATAGATAGATAGATAGATAGATAGATAGATAGATAGATAGATAGATAGATAATAGATAGATAGATAGATAGATAGATAGATAGATAGATAGATAGATAGATAGATGGTGGGTGGGTGGGTGTGTAGGTGGGTGGGTGGATGGATGGATGGATGGATAGATAGATAGATAGATAGATAGATAGATAGATAGATAGATAGATAGATGAAAAGACTTTGCTGACATGTCAGTGAATGAACTGAGCAGGGGTTAGGAACCTAAGATCTCTTGGGATTTTGAGGGCATGAAGGAAAATAAACAAGATGTTAAAAGTACCCTAAAAATGAGGAAAGTTAGTAAAGAACCTCAAGAGACTAGATTAGGTCTATTCCCCAATGTATATCACACAGACTACCATTAAGTGGTGTATATTATGCTGCATACTATTTACTCATTGTTTTATATAGAGAGACTTGGCAATCAATAGAGACTGTGAGTGACAGCAATAACATTAGGGAAACAGAAACACTAGAGAAAACACTAGGGGAAGACCTCAGAGTATCAGTGAGTCTTTAATGGACATAAATACTTCCAGAGGAGTTAGTGACCCCAGTAGATTGTGGCTATAGGAGTTCATCTCAACCCCTAATAGTTCCCAAAGGGACAATTACAACAGCATGAAATTAGTCTGAAAGATTGGTTCTCTGTTCTCTCAAATATAACCCATCATAAAACGTTTCATATAGTCAGTAGAGTCATCCAGCCCATCAGCCTTTAGGCTCAGCAAGAGCCAAAGTGTGTGCTCAGCCAGTCAAGCACCTAGGCTCAGAACTTAAACAAGCCTCAGTTTCAAGGGGGCTCCAGGCAAGTTTATTACCTCTAAAACTTGTTTCCTTATACACACTAATTGTCCTAATTTACTCTCTGTTGCCATGATAAAACACTGACCAAAACCAATTTGGGGGAGTACGGTGTTCATTTTGGCTTACAAGTTACAGTCCATCCATAAGGGAAGGCAGGGCAGGAGCTCAAGACAGGAACTGAAACAGAGGCCACGAAAGAGTGCTGCTTTCTCTGCCTGGCTCCTCCTGCTTGCTCAGCTTCCTTTCTTATGCAGCCCTAAGACCCACCTGCCTAGGGATGGCACCACTCACAGAATGCTGGGCCCTCCCACATCACTTAGCAACCAAGAAAATGCCCCCACAGATATACCCACAGGCCAATGGAGGAAACTCCTTCATTGAGTTTGCATCTTTCCAAGTGTGCCAAGTTGACCAGAAAAGCTAACTATGACCCAGATCATGCCCACCATATAAACCTATCTCCCCCCAGTTATAAGAGTGAGATGAAAGGACACCAGAAAAGCACCTAGCATGTTCCTAGAGTACATGCAACCTTATATATCATTGGGAGAGGAGATCCAAGAAATGTTTGATTGAATTTAACAGAAGACAGGAAATCAAATAAGAAACACCATCCCCAAGCAGTAAGAAGAAATGGGGATCATTAATAAAAAGACTGAGTAAAATGTTCCTGAGACCCTACCCTGACAGGTAAGACCCACCACCTGTTTTCCTTGCATTTTATCACAAGCTACTCAAGCTGAAAGTGTCACTCCATTCTAGAGCACTTGCCTAACATGGGTAAGCGCTGAGCTTAAGCTCCAGCATGGAAAAGAAGGTCCAGGGTTGGTCAAACAAGGGCTGAACATAATTTTCTCAGGGTGAATTGAATTTGTGATTCAGTCCAGACTTCAGACTTCTGTCTAGCAATATTTCATGCCACACAAATACCTACATCTGTTCTTTTACATTTTCTACACTAAATTGGATGTTTAAGAGCTGATTTATTCCCTTATTTATTTTACATGACTAAGAATGGTGTGTGAAATGGCTAAATACTATTTAACTACTATTGAGTAGTTCTCATGTTTCCACAAAGCATATGGGTCCCAGACTTTGGGGAACAAGGAAGAAAAGGAATAGGTTCCCACTTTTGAGAGGGAAAAAAATCTAAATAAGCATACAAAATATCCAAAAAGGGGAACAGTGGATGAGGAGATGTAGCCTTTTACAAAGAATAGCAACAATAGTGTCCTGTTTTTAAACACAGAAAATATCTCTTCAAAATCTAGCTTTTAAAAAAGGTCAGAGAAGTTTAAGGTTTACTCAAGTGTAAATGTCAATCGGAGTAAGTGGTACTGTGAGAAAATGGGGAGATCACTGACCTTTAGTCCAAAAGAAGGCTAGAAATGGTGCCCAAAAAGAGAAACAGGAAGAAAGATTTGAAAATAAATGTTAACTAAGAAACCAGGATGAAGAAAATGATAATTTACTGTAATTGCTACTTGATCACACACCAGAATTTTTGTTGCAAAGCCATGCCCCGTGTGGTCAAATAAAAAAGGTGACAGGATAATGTAGCAGACTTTCTTGGACTGCCAGTCCCCAAATCATGACACAGAGACTTATTATTAATTATGAATGCTCAGCCTTAGCTTAGGCTTGTTTCTAGCTGGCTTTTTTTTTTGAAACTTACATTAACCCATTTCTATTCATCTATGTGCTGCCCTGAGGCTCGTTTACCTCATCTACATACTGTCCATCCTGCTTTCCTATTTCCTCCTCTGTGATTGGCTTGGCCCCACCTGGCTGGCTCCCCTTTTCTCTTTACCCCTTAGCCCCACCTATCCCTCCTCTGCCTAGCTATTGGCTGTTCAGATTAAACCAATCAGGTGGCTTAGGCAGGCAAGATAAAACAACAACACATCTTTACATAGTTAAACAAATATTCTCTAACACAAACAAATGCAACACATCTTTACATAGTTAAACAAATATTCTCTAACACAAACAAATGCAACACATCTTTACATAGTTAAACAAATATTCTCTAACACAAACAAATGCAACACATCTTTACATAGTTAAACAAATATTCTACTCCACAGCAGCTGGGGTTGTAGTTCAGTGGATAAAGTGCTTCCCCACACTTGGATAAGAACCAAAGCTCAGAGCCCAGCATCTGTGTAAAAGCTAGGCAGGTATAGAGGCAGAGATAGGAGCCACCAGAGCAGACTGGTTAGCTAGACTAGCAAAACCAGGGAGCTATGTGTTCAGAAAGAGATCTGCCTCAGGAAATGAAGTAGGGAGGAATCAAAGAAGGCACCCAGCATTGACCTCTGGTGTACACAGAGACACATGTGCATATACACATATACACCTATACACATATGAACATGCATACCCATCATGTGCATCTGCTAAAAAAAATGTGATGCACAAGGTTAGATGAGGTAGGGTCAGTTATGTGATCTGCTTTTGTATTTTGATTTTATAAGTGATTACAGTTAAGAGATTGCATGAATATCAGAAGAGACTCTTTATTATATTAAAGCCGATGCTGTGAAGTAAGCCCAGTAGAGACCACCACATGGACACTCTGAAAGCTGAAAAGAAAGTCTTTATTGTCAGCCTGCAGCTGCATAGGGAGCTTGCCTAAATCATTCAGCACCTTACAGTTCTTGGTCTTTTATGCACAAAAAATACATTCTGGTTGGCATACCTCAGTTAGCAAGAAGCAGAACTTCAGAAGCCTTAAAAAGCAAGGTTAGTATGTTTAGAGAACTTTGTTACTCAGGAAATTTCCTAGAACTATGGACTAGGTCATTGCTCCTATTTTTGAAGGCAGCAGGGGCCTACCTGTGGGCCTTTTAGGTCAGAAAAGTGCCTCTAACATGGTATTAGTCATGCTAAGGTCTGGGGACCTGTTGTAATGACAGAAAAAACTATATAAAATATTCAAAGTATTTATCTCTCATTTTGTATCTAAATTTCTCTAAAATCAGACCCTTTATGCCCTTTTAGCTTTTTCTTTTAACACACCAAGCTCACAATACACTCTACACAGCCAACACCCTCACCAGACTCCTCACCATGTCCCCCATAGAATCACACTCTTCATAAAACCATGCTTTTGACCTCAATGTTCACATTGTTCTCTTTTACCCCTATTATTGACTTACAACATCTAATGTTTTTATTTCTATTTTCTTACACATTCTTTCTACTTTCATGGAAACTCCTCATATGTTCCTGTAAGTTATCTACTATTTGTATTAGATCCTTTAATATATTTTCTATATTTTGTTTTTTGACACAGGGTCTCTAATTCAGGCTGGACTTGAACTTCCTATGTAGTTGAGGATGATCTTAAAACTTCTAATCTTCCAACTTCTACCTCCCAAGTGCTGGGATTACAGATGTGTACTACCACATCTGGTTTGTGCAGTGCTTGGGATCAACCCTAGAGCTCTGTGTATGCCCTCTACCAAGATACATCTCCAGTTTAATTCACTAATATAGCAACTATAATTACTGTACAGTTTCTAACTTTGGGGGCTTTAAAGTTTATAGTCATGGAGGTACATGCCTGTAATTCCACCACTGAGAACATTAAGCCAGAAGAATTGCATATTTGAGGCCTGACTTACATGGTAAGATCCTGCCTCAAAAAAAAAAAAAAATAGTTAAAAAAAATTAAAGTTCTAAACTAATAGTTCTAATATCTATGTTTTCTCTGAGTCTAGTATTATTGGTGGCTTTATCTCTTGGTATATAGCTTTGTTTAGGTTTAGTTTGGGGAATGGGGCATGATCTATGTAGCCTGAGCTGAGAATGAACTCACTGAATACTTTAGGATGGATTTCCAATCTTCCTGTCTTTACCTCTAGAGAGCTGGGATTCCAAGCATGCACCACCACACCTGGCTTGGGAGTGAGTTTTTTTCAATTACATTTTTGTATGTCTTCTCCCTTTTTTCATTCTGACTTTTTGTTTTAATTGGGAAGAACAAATGAAGTAGCAGTAAATCTATTCCACAGTCTGGCTTCCGCTGGTCCTCAGGCAAGAAGAAAGTATGGCAGGAAATGCATCTCGGTCTCAGCCTCTCAGAATCCCACCTGGGTCCTGGAGTGCATCTGTTGGCTGGCACTGTTTCATGCCTGTCTTCAGTATCCGTTTTGATCTCATCCTTTGGACATACTGCACAGCTCACTCCTACATGAGAGCTGCTCCAGCCCACAGCCTTCTGGTTTCTAGCAACTTCCACAGCTCTTGATAAGCCAAATCACCGTCTGTAGTACCTCATCTAGGAGTGATGAGCTGCTCTGGCACAGGAAGGAAGAATCAGCACCATGGTTTCATCATCACATTCCAAGATCCTGTCTGAAGGCAACTCCTCAGCCTCATCAGCCTCCCTGTGATCTGTGGAGCTACTCCTAAAATCACAGCCCTCTGGGGATTCTAAAGTAGCATCACCATATGTGAAGAGCTTGTAGTGGCTTTTGTCATTCTTGTGTGCCTGGACGCCTTCTGCAAGGAAGAACAATTTTCCTCTCATTGTCCCACAAGTAAATCTTGCCAATGCCAGCTTCCTCTCATGTCATTAATCTGTCTGAGAGATATTCTGTATAAAGAATAAAGAAGCTGTGGGGTTTGGTCCTGTGAGTCACATTCTTCATGAGGGATAATGAATGGTGGGAACAAAATAAGCACTCTGCTCTTGAGATAGCGCCTGAGTGTGGGCTTGGCCCAGACTCTTCATCTTCCGCATCCTCCGTGTGGTCCATGGTACCTGTTTCTTCATCGCCAAATTCTTCATCAGCATTAGTATGTTCTCAATCTTCTTCATCTAGGTCCTCCTCCTCCTCCTCCTCTTCCTCCTCTCTTCCTCTTCCTCTATTTCCTACACCTGGTGCTTGATAAACTTCATCTGCTGATCAAAGCATGGGAGGTGGGGCAGCTTCTCCACCCAGGCTTCGTTGTGAGTCCCCAGCCTTGCCACTCCTGGACTCTTTTGCCGAAGTCAAAGTCCTTTATGGGGATATGGGAATGACGGAACCTTAACGGCTACATTGACGGCACCTTGCCCACACTCTTCACACCTAGTTCCTTCTCCACATTCTTATTCATCATCTCTTCTTGGTGATTCACAGCCTGCACCACCTTCATCTCCAGCTCAACATACGGGCAGGACTTATGGTAATTTTTCTTGGGCATTGAGGCTGGCAAACTTCTTAATGCAGATCGTGTAGTAGGTGGCCATGTTCTTGCCCCACCACCATCACCACAGCCTGCTGGTTCCTCGAGGCCTTCAGTGGTGACATGGGCCATATTGGCCACTTGAAGATGCAGACTTTAATGGTGCTAGTCTGTCTTGTAGTGGGTCTACTGCATCTCCAAGTCACAGAATGCCACCTGGCAGGTGATGTGGGCATATGTTGCCATCACAGCGCAGGAAGTAAGAGGCAACCAGGCCTCCATACTCTTACAGCATGCCAGATAGGCTGTGTGTGGAAGTGAAACTGAAGGCAGTTCTGCTTCGAAATGGATGTGAATCTTCTTCACAGGACAGCTACTGCCTGGAAACGTGCTTGCACAGTTAATCCCTGGCTCTGAGCCCTCAGCTTTCTCTCTGAACACAGCCAGTCTCTCTTTGTTCCTGGAGAATCACAGGGCTGTCCTTCCCAAGTAGTTTAGACACCTGTCCCTAGAGGAGACAAGGTTCCAGGAAGGAGAGTAAGTCTTTCACCTTTCTCACAGTGTCAATCCTTCCTCCCACACTCTATTAGGAGTGATTTTTTGCTACTTCCTGCTCTTGCACTGGGTATTTTTATGGCCAAAATCTATGGCAAGGAGCCCAGGATCTGGTACAAATTCCTCTCCTTCCTGGCGGTCCCTAGTCCCTCGCCCATATCCAACTTACAGAAAACCTTTGAAGTGCTTGTTAATTTCTTCTTATCCATTTATATATCACCCCCCCCTTTCTTAATGACCATCACAGAGCATAGAGTCCACATGTCCAGTTTCTCTTCTGAGGAGCCTCTTCCTTCCTCACTGCAGGTAATTTGCTTAGCCTTTGACATCTTTCTAATGAGTCCCAAAATCATTAGGCTTTTGTTACTTAGTTGTAACAAAGTTCTCACTACTAGAGAAACAGTGATGCTGCTTCTAGTTCCCTGTATTCTTAGGGGAAGCATAACCCCCTGTCTCATCTATTCAGGATGCCATAACAAGCACCATAAGTTACGTGACTTACCAATGCCAGACATGCATTTCTCACCATAACAAAGACTAAATCCCTGGATGGGCCCTGGCAGATTTCCTATCTGGTGAGGGCCACCTTCTTGTCATAGACATCACTTTCTAACTCTGACCTCAAATGGTGGAAAGGGCAAATGATCTCTATTAGGACTTTCTTTACAGATGTTCTATTCTCATTCATAAGACTTCTCCCTATAATCTACTCCCCTCCCAAAGCTACCACCCACTAATACCATCATTTTAGAAAAGAGGATTTCAACACATAAACTTAGAGGTGAGGGCACACCTTCTGAACATGACACTCACCTAGCCTTTAATTTAGCATAGCACTCACCTGGGCCATTAATGATAACAGATAATAGAGTTATCATGTGTCTAGCAGGGTGCTTGCTATGAAATTAATACAGATAAGATTATTAAATCCTCATTATTATATCAGCTTCCCAGGCTAGGAAACCAAGAGCCATAATAGTGCAGTTATGTGCCCAAGGTCTCACAGCTGCTAAGTAGTAGGAACTGAATGCAAGCCCAGAGAGTCTGCCTCCAAAGCCATATTATCTGTACTGTTACCTGTACACCTTGAGGAAAGGGCCAAGTGTTGTCTCTATGTGGACCCTTCCAGGGTCATACAACCCCATTTAAATAAGTCACCCTCCAGTGACTGTAGAAGGAAGGAGTCAATGGCTGCCTCTTATCCTTATAAGCGATAAAAAGGGCTAGGAAGAAATGGCCATTGAGGGGAGGGGGGTGGCTGCAGAGGCACATTCATTCTTGTTTCTTCCTACCTCTAGTCTCACATATGGGAAATGTATATCCTGACCATGATGAGAGAACTTCTTCCTTAGGCTGAACATGTCAGTCCCTGACAGGAAAGAAGAATAAATGACTTCACCACTATGGGCTGTTTGCTTGATTAGGAGGAAATACAGTCTATATTTCATATGATTTTACCTAAGCTTCAACCACCAGAACTGAAAGTTCAGACTCTATCAGCCTACGATTTCATACTGTGTCTCTCTGACTCCCTCTCACTGTGATTAAGCAATAAAAGCTTAAAGGGCAAAATCTATAAATTGTGCTTCTCTGTAGCCCACACAGTACCCAGCACAAAGCTCTACAAATACCTGTTGAACGAGGGAATGAAAAGAGATTAAGTTCAGCTGTTCCAGTGTTGTAGTCCAAGCACACATCCTTCCTGTGGAAATTTGGGGGATACACAGAATTCAGGGGCTTCATCAAAGATGGATGAATGTCAGTTTTAAATCTTTTTTTTTCTAGCCACTTGTATTTATTAATACATGCTTAGTGCTCTTAATACCTTTGCTGTGGAAGGGTAGTGTCTTAGCAACAAGGTACATTAATGGGGACAAAGATGGAAAGCTTGTGCATACACGAAGAAGCTGCTGTCTCAGGGCTGTCAGGGCTCTTGGGAATGCCATGCATTGTGCACCAGCCCCAGGTGTACTTTGTCTCCAGGCATCGGTGGTTGCTGAGTGTCTGGGGACACGGTGATATCCATGGTTGTTTCTCCACCACCGAGGGGTGTGGCAACATCAGCACCATAGGCTTCCTAAACTTCTGCTAATTCAAGGGTGACAGGTGGATCAGCAGCTGCAGGGGTAACTCTGAGGAGTCCCTGCCTTTGTCCTACAGGACCCCTAGTTGTAAATAAGACCAAGGGAACATGAAGCCTACCTGTATGAATATCCTTTGCCTGTGTATCCCCCACCTCTTCCATCACAGCCATCCCTACAGCCTCAACAGCCAGGATTGAGACCCTTCCTTCAGCCCACGGATGCAACTGGTATCCAAGTCATACCCCAGAAGCCAAGGCCTCAGTCTTCACCTTAGACAGCTGCCCTTACAGAAAGGAGAGCTAACAGTAGCACATGAGCAGCCACAGGTGCATCATCAGAGATTCCACCATCACCTGAGGTCCCCAAAATGGATTTTGGGGATCCACAATTTTCAATAGTTTTCCAGATAGCCCACTTGATATTTGAGGGGCCAGTGGCACACAGTAAACAGCCAGCTTTCTACCCAGGAATGGTTTACATGTCTTATGGAGCAAACCAATTGAACGTTCCTACCAGAGTTGGCTTCATGAGTTCAGAAGACATGCCTGGAGGAAGAGGAAGTCCCCTGGTCAGGATTTGGAGGCTTGAGGCAAACCCTTAGGGGACTGAGTCTCAATTCACCCAATGGCAGAGACTATACTGTGGAAGTAGATTCTCCAGTGTCTGTAACCAAAGGCCCTGAGAAGGGATAGGATCCACAAGGCTCTCCACTGCAAGAGGCCAACCCAGCCAACCGGGAAAACCCAGCTCTTCTTTCACAAATAACACCTGGTGCCCATGCAGGGCTCCTTTGCTTGCCCCAGTTTTAAATCTTCAAAGCTTCATATTCTCTTTCAGATTCTCCAGTCTGAAAGACAGCTGGACTTGAAAAGTATAAAACTCAGGTTCTTGTCTACATGTTTTTCATGGTCACCAGGCATTAATACCTAGGGAAAAAAAACTTAGAGTTAACAAATAAAAAAGGTACCTTGGTTATTATAAGACCCTATAAAATGCCTATATTCTTTATATAGTCATTCCTACTTAGTCTAGTACATTTAAATTTTATTCTGGTGGCTGGAGAGATGGCACAGTACTGCTTTTGCAGAGGACTGGAGCTTGATTCCTAGTACCCACATCAGGCAGCTCACAACTACTTATAATTCCAGTTCCAGGGGAATCCAATGCCTCTGGCTCCTATGAGCATCAGTACTCACGCACACACACCCATACATAGGTGTGTGTGTGTGTGTGTGTGTGTGTATGCAGATATGTGTATATGTATGTATATATATATAATTAAAAAGAATAAATCCTGTTCTTAAAAAAAAAAAAAACAAGAACAGGATGGATGGGGCTGGAAATAAGTTCAGCCCTAAAGAGTACATACTGCTGTTGCAGAGGACCCTACTCACAACCACGTACAACTCCAGTTCCAAGAGGTCCAATGTCCCTCCGACCACCACAGGCACTGCACCCACATGCACAAACCCACACTTAAAACACACATAATTAAAAATTTTAAGTGCTATGCTTAATGGTTGGAATAATACAAAATAAAATCTAATTTGGATTGGAGGGTTCTGGACTATCATCTAACTTAAACCCTCATAAAATCCATATGTTAAGTGTAACCACTAACACTATTTTAGAAGGAAACTCTGACATGCTGCAAACCTGAAATCTTGGGCTATGTTTGATCAATTACTAAATTGCAGGCTTGTATTCAAATCTGGGCAGTCTGAGTCAAGAGGTCCTATGTCAAGCATGCCTCCTTTCTGCTCCCTAAATACAAAAAGAAGGTTGCATTTGAATCCTGTTTATAAGAAAAGGAACCAGAGAATCAAACTATGACAGATCCGATAGACTCTGTGGTTAGGTCTCACGTCCTCACTGCTCCTTGGTGACCTTCTTTGCTCTAAGGTTTCAGCCATCATTGATGTGATAGGAATACTTAAAACTCTGTCTTCAGGGCTCCAGGTCCATCTAGCCCCCCAGCTATGTTGACATTGATTCAACAAATACTCACTGAGTGTCTGCTTGTCAGACATGAGCTACGTGCTGAATAGAGCATAGATTTTTTTAAAGGCCTTTAAGAGTTGATACCAGGCAGAAGAAATCAAGGAATAAATCAATCAAAATCTTATCACTTCATGCAGAATTACATTGTATGGATGCATCATTCATCTAATGTCTCACCTTTTGGGGTACTTAGGCACTTTCTTACTTTTTAAAATTATAGACAGCATTGAAATTAATAACTGTAGAACAAACACCTAAGAATTAAATTTCTGGATCAAAAGCCCTGTGGATTTTAAATTTGTTAGGATTTAACAAGTTGCACACCATAAAAATTGTTACCGATCTGTAATTCCTATAGAAAATCCCTACTTTTCTGCATTTTCTCTTCTATTAATGTGAACTAGACACACTGTGTACACACTATTATGACCCTGAGCAAAACGAATTAACCTCTCTAGTCCTCTGTGCACTCTGAGATTGGAACAGAAGCAAAGAACTCCAGAAGCACTTTGGAAAGTGAATCACGCAGACCCAGTGCTCATTAGGGTGGAGTGGGAAGAGGTGAAGAGAACGTTAACCTCAAATTGCTCTGCATGGAAATAGACGACAATGTTTCCAACTAAGCAGCAAAAGGCAAAATGAAAAGCAATTTTTGAAGGTGAAGTCGTAAGTTGGATATCTGACACACTGAATCAGAGAAGCCTGTGCTCCTGGAAAGGTTGGTACCATAATAAGGGTAAAGATTCACCAGGAGAATGGCACAGGTTGGTTGGTTGACAGTTGATAGCATCAGCTTAGAAAATCTGAAATCACCACAGAGACAGCATTGTAGGAATGGCTGTGAGAGATCTTCTTCATTAGGTTAACTAAAAAGGGACTATCCACTCCAAAAATGAGAAGGCCATTGGATAGCAGTACCATGGGCTGGAATCCTAAACTGAACAACAAAAAGAAAAAAAGAATAAGGTGGGCTGGCCACCAACTAACACTTACTGTTCTGCTTCCTGACTGTGCACACAATGTGGCCAGCTGCCTCATGCCCCTGCTGCTATGGCTTCCTTGAAATCATGGACTGGACCCTCAAACTGTGAGCCAAGATAAACCCTTCCTTCCTGAAGTGGCTTCCTTCTGGTATTTTGTCTGAGAATAAAAAAAATTAACTATGGAAGGCACTGGTGGGAGTAGAATATGCTACTTCACGAACCAATAGTAACCTTGCCATTGACCAGGGAAAAAGCATGATGACCAGCTGCCTGCATACCCTCCTTGCCATGATGGACTGCACCCTCAAACTGTCATCCAAAATTACCCCCCCCCCCGTTTAAGATTCTTATGTTGGCTATTTTAACAAAACAACAAGAAAAATAACGACACCATCTGCTTGGTTTGTTGC
This sequence comes from Peromyscus maniculatus bairdii, assembly GCF_049852395.1. Taxonomy (NCBI): domain Eukaryota; kingdom Metazoa; phylum Chordata; class Mammalia; order Rodentia; family Cricetidae; genus Peromyscus; species Peromyscus maniculatus. The sequence goes on from NC_134859.1 coordinate 32,821,121, forward strand.
TTTCTTGGTCTTTTGGTAGGTTGTTTGGTGCTTGGACTTTGCTTGGTCATTTGGTTGTTTGGTCCTTGATTAGTTGTTTGCTGCTAGTTTGCTTGTTTGGCTGCTTGATTACTTGGTTGATTGGTTGGTTGCTTCGTTGCTTGCTTGCTTAATTGCTTTTCACCCCATAGTACCCTTAACACATTTTGGAAGTATTATAATTTCAACACATCCAGGAATTTTGGGGACCAGTCAATATGTGAATGCAACTCTTGTTTTTCATGGAATTTTACAAATGCAGACACATTTAAATAACATCATAAAACTATGAGGATGATAAAAAATAATTACCCCTATTACTCCCATGAGCAATATTCAGGTAAGAAATAACAATCTCAAATTTATAACATGCCATAAGCCAAATCTAGTTTGTCTGAGTCTAAATCCAGGGACCCCCATCAATGAGGAATCGTGGATCCAGAGGTAAGTAAATGCTTGCCCAAGATTAAGCAACCACATTCCCCATCAAATAACCTTCTCTGGAACTGAAGAGAAAATTCTTCCTCACAAAACTAGGGTTAAATTCCTTTCATCACCAACCTACCAACCTAGCTGATGATGTCGATCTTTTATAGCAGTAGTAGTCATCATCATTATCATCATCATCATCATCAGCTGCTGCTGCTGCTGCTTCTGCTGCTGTTGCTTCTTCTCCTCCTCCTCCTCCTCCTCCTCCTCCTCCTCCTCCTCCTCCTCCTATTCCTCCTCCTCCTCCTCTTCCTCCTCCTCCTCTTCCTTCCCCTCCTTCTCTTTCTTCTTCTTCTCCTTCTCCTCCTCTTCCTCTCATCTTCCTCCTCTCAGGTCTGAATTCAAATACATGGGAAAGAGTAAAAGGGCCAGAGGAGGAGGAATCACAAAAAGAAAGCATTCTGATAATAAAACACCTTGCCACATGAAAAGGTCAAATGAGTGCTTGGTTTCAGTCTGTAATAGGCTTCTATTTGAACAATCCCAGCCATGAAATACCAAGCAATTTTCTGACCTTTTTAGCTGTGGCTACAAGCACTTGGATTCTTGAGACAGCTTATGTCTATATCTGACACTAACTAAAAGAAACAAATTGTTTCTAGGTACCCTGCTCCCAGGATACAAAATACAACCTACAGAACTGAATGGTTGAAGCTGGTAGTTGCTGTGGAATTACGTCCATTTGCTTCATTTTGTTTTAGCTTCAAAATTTTGAATACACTTTCTGAATCTGTATGTGCCCCATCTTAGGATTTTTATGAGAAATGGGTTTACCTTCCATATAAGCTGAGAAAGCAAGACACTCATATTCCAGGCTCCTCATAGGGTATAAGACCTGCTCTTCATCAATCAGATGATAGTACCCTGACTGGTCTTTGAGTAAAATCCTAAAGATACAAATAAGCAGAAATAAGAATCCATTCCAGAAATAGGATCAACAATGGTGGCAGAATTTTCTAGTTTCCAAATACAGGAAAATCAAGGAAGAGCACCCCTGCCCAGTATCCATCACAGTTTCTGGCACAACACGGTGGAGACTGTTGTGTCTTCACAGACCAACGATGGACATGAGTTTATCAGCAGTGCTACCTGCCCCCTGTTTTCTCTTGCTTCTGTCCTTATCCTCAGCCTGGATGTTCAGACTTCATAGCAACTGTGTGAGGACAGCTATATTATTTAAAAAGGATATGAAAACAGAAGCTGGAATACATGAGGAGAAGAGAACCAACAGAAATGGGGGGGCAATAAGAAAAATTATGAAGAAAAGAAATAAGATAGCATTATATTGTATACAATCAGAAATGGTCAGCATTCTTAGAGTAATTTTAGAAACCTATTCTTGTTTATGCCAAACAAAAGCACCTTATTTAGCCAAAAAAAAAAAAGCAATAAAAAGGAGTTTTTAAGTTATGGTTAATCACAGGTAGAGGAGACAGCACAAACGCCTGTAATCACATTTCACAATGTTTAAGGCAGAAACAAGGTGTAGGCTGGTTTCCTGCCCATATCCAGATCTGCCTGTAGATATCTCTGTCTCAGATAAAGACAACACCTCTGAAAACTCACAACGGTCTCCATCTCTTGCTTCTTCCCAGCACCCATTGCCAGGTAACCCCTCTTTTCCTTTAATAATGGCCACTTACTTGGGTCTCCCTTCCTCCCTCCACACTTCCAGTGGCCAGACTTAAGGCATGAATTTAAAACTTCCGCCGGGCGTTGGTGGTGCACGCCTTTAATCCCAGCACTTGGGAGGCAGAGCCAGGTGGATCTCTGTGAGTTCGAGGCCAGCCTGGGCTGCCAAGTGAGCTCCAGGAAAGGCGCAAAGCTACACAGAGAAACCCTGTCTCGAAAAAAAAAAAAAAAAAAAAAAAAAAACTTCCTCCATGCACAACTGCTACTGTACTTTAACTGGACTGCTTGTCTCTAATATGTCTTGTGCCAAATTAATCTTCCCAAGACACACTGCCTCATCATTGTCCAGATCAAACCCTCAATGTCTGACTGTTGCCTGTGCGGTGAAATCCAAACTACTCAGCATGATACATGAGACCCCTCATGATGCCTTCCTGCTTCCTATATTTGCCATTTAATCACTACACGCTTCTACTCAAAACAATTATTTTGGGTCAAGGACCTTTTCTCATTCAGTTCTGGGAATCAGACTCAGTTCCCTATGCACTCTAAGCAGGTGCTGTAGCACTGAGCCCAAGTTATATATTCTTTAAATGTACTGACTTTAGGGGGGCTGGAAAGTTGCCTCAGTGGTTAAGAGCACTTGTTGCTTTTGTGGAAGATCCTGGCTCAGTTTCCCAGCACCCACACGGTGGCTCACAACTATCTGAACTCCAGTTCTGGGGGTGGGGGTGTGTCCAACACCCTCTTCTGACTTCACTGGCACCAGGCATGCACCTGATATACATACAAATATGCAGGGAAAACACTCCTACACATTAAAATAAATAAATGTCAAAAAATTAACTAAAAAATAATAATAAACAACAGGAGGGTGGGGAGGTAGCTCAGTGAGTAAAGGCACTTGCCACCAAATCTGACTATCTGAGTTCGATTCCCAGGATCCACATGTTGGGAGAAGAGAATCAACTCCTTCACATTGCCTTCTGGTCAACACATGTGTTTTGTGGCACCCATGCTTATTCATAGACATACACAGACATACACAAAATAAAAAGAACAATCAAAAATGTTTTTAAATCCAGGGACTCAAAATATATAATGCATTTTAATAAGAGATATAGAAATTTAAAAATCATATAGACAGCTGCAAGATTTTTATGCCTTCAACATTATAGTAACCCATACTAAAGATAATCATCATATAAAAATGCTATTTATATGCCACACTGTATTCTAAATATTAGTGCTGTCTATATAAACATTACAGCACCTTTGTAAGGTGGGTGCTATAGTTCCATTTGCGTAAAGGAAAAGAGTGTTGAAGGACCAAGAAATGTGTTCAAAAACATTCTGCCAATAAATGCAGAGAAAAAAATCAATCACTGAGAAGTTGATTTTTAAATAAATGGAATGTGTTCTTAAAATAAGATCACTGTATGAGTAAGGGAGCTACATAAATATGTTATTTTGTGACATATGTTTTAAATCAATTCTAGAAGGAACAATATTGCCAGTGTTGGTTTCCTACCAGAACATCACAGACTACCAATGTTCCATGCAAAGCGTAAGCTGCTCATAAAACTTGTTACAGAAATGAACTGCAGGACCCACTTTCTAGGAATTCCATTCTGTGTAATTTAGTGCCTTGCACTTTTATTGAGCATCTGAGTGTTGATGACAGTAGACATACAGCTGGCTCTTGAATGTAACTTAGAGAAATCCTCAGACAGGTAGTCACTGTGCAGCCTCCCAATCATAACACATGGGCCCTGTTCCTTCTGGCTCCTCCACTCACTTGTTGCAGGACTAAATGTTTATCTTGCCCACCCTCAGATGTGTCATCTTCTAGCAAAGAATGATGGGGCTGATGACCTAAGCTGTCACTGAAGGGCCACCTTACCAAAGTGCTACTCCAGCAAAACCAAACTGCTTTTCTTACCACGCTCACATTGCTCAATTGATGGTGTGTGCCTGGAGCTCTGTTTTGGGAAGGAAGCCAAGGTTCTATTTCAAAGGAGACGGAAAAATAAGACGATCATTTGGAGATGTGTTGTGCGAGTGTGAAGGGGACCAGAAATAAGTGTTCAGGGTGTTTTATAATCTCAGTGATGACACACAGATCTGTCATGCCTCATTCAAACAGACTGTTTCCCTACTCAATCTGTCCCTTTAACCTTACTGGAATTATCCCTCTGGCTCCCCTTCAAAGGCTCCATAAATACTCTCTCATCGCTTCTTTCTACATGCTGCTGTTTTTTTTTTTTTTTTGGTTTTTGAGACAGGGTTTCTCTGCATAGCTTTGCACCTTTCCTGGAGCTCACCTGGTAGCCCAGGCTGGCCTCGAACTCATGGAGATCCGCCTGGCTCTGCCTCCTGAGTGCTGGGATTAAAGGTGTGTGCCACCACCGCCCGGCTCTATATTTCTAATAAATAACAGTTTCATTCTGCTTTGTAATGAGCAGGAGCTTATCTACGACTGTAGCTAAAGTTTTCCTACCTGGCCCACAGTCAGGACAAATCTCTGTCACCCACCAGTCCCACAGCCGCTCAGACCCAACCAAGTAAACACAGAGACTTATATTGCTTACAAACTGTATGGCTGTGGTGGGCTTCTTGCTAACTGTTCTTATAGCTTAAATTAATCCATTTCCATAAATCTATATCTTGCCACGTGGCTCATGGCTTACCGGCGTCTTCACATGCTGCTTGTCATGGCAGTGGCTGGCAGTGACTCCTCCCACCTTCCTGTTCTCTCAATTCTCCTCTCTGTTAGTCCCGCCTGTACTTCCTGCCTGGCCACTGGCCAATCAGTGTTTTATTTATTGACCAATCAGAGCATTTGACATACAGACCATCCCACAGCATACCAACCTCTCTTTCTCAAAGTAAAGGGCCCTGGATTACTGTGCAGATTTGGTGGAATAACAAACCCAATAGTCCCCATCAGAAATTAGAAATACAGCCGCTGGTTGTTACAGCATACTCAGCTCTAAAATCCTAGACTCCCCGGGTAAAACGCTATTAAGCATGACTGATGGGGATAATGGGTAAAAATGCTGAGACAGGGTTCAGCACTGTGGACAGTTCACACAGCTGCTCTATGTTCTTACCTCAGTTCTGTACATCCCTCCAGGCTTTCTATCCCCGTGGCCCGTGTAAGGCTAGCTCAAGGGCTCACCATACAAGCACGGGCTTTCTAAGACTCCAGGAAAAGGGAAAGCCTTGTCTGTTCAGGATCTTTAATGCCCTCATCTAACCAACTGATCTCATCACAGTGTAGAGAAAAGGTTGAGTCCAGACTGTGGGTCAGAGTACTAGATGTTGATTCTGGCTTCCCCACTTAGTGGCTGTATAGAATGAGGTAAATCGTGTAGGGTTTTAGTGCCTCAGTTATATAAAAATATAGCATCTGCTTCACTGAGTTTTAGTGACTACAAAGCTATTTCCATACAGTGCTTATCACACCCTTGATATAGACTAGTGCTCAGTAGATGGGAGCTGTCAGCAGCTAATGGCTACCGTAAGAGCCAACAAGCAGCTCTGTCTTGGCCAGAGACTCACAGGAGTTTGAGAAAGATCTTTTATTTCCTCAACTGCTGGATAAGACAATTCAAACAAAGCAAAACCTGAAATATTCTTTCTAATATCTCAGTAAGTTTTTTCCTCTTTAACTTCTGGGCTTTGCTCATTTTTTCTTGTTATTGTTCTTATTTTTCAGTCTTTCACAACTTCATCTACATGTAGTATACTTTGATCATACTCTCTTATCCTCCTTCACCCTCCTACTGAACCCCTTCTCCAAAACAAGTGCCCCTCCTTACTTCATATCTTTTTTTGGTGTCCCACTGCTTTTTATTACACTTGCCTTCGTTAGTGTGAGTGTGAGGTTACTTTGTTGAACAAGAGGAACTTAACAGAGGCAACAACATGGAAGAATGTGACTTTCCATCCCCAGCAAGCATCGACTGCTTGTAACTCCTCGGGGAGGGGTGGCTTTATCAGGTCTTCCCTTGTCTCTGATGGGATCCTGATGGGCCCAGTCCTGTGCATGCCTTATGTAGGTAACCACTGTTTCTGTGAGTTCATAGGTGAAACAGCCATTTCATATCCAACAGTGCTTCACAGCCCTCCTTCCCATACTAGGGTTCTTTCACTTTTCCCACCTGTCTTCCATGCTGGTCCCTGTGATTTGTAGGAAGTGATACAGATGTCCTCTTTAGGACAAGCACTCCATAGTCACTTAATCTCAACACTTGAATCAGCAAGGAGTATTTTCCTGAACTGCCACCCATTGCACATGGAAGCTTCTCTTCTTTGATTATTTTACATGCTGCCAGCATCCAGAGTTTGCAGGATCTCCTGGGCACCACATTCCCAAGCCTTCGATTCAAACTCCTTGACTTTACTCTCCTGAATTATAGATGGCCCAGGGGATAAAGGACATAAGGATATGGACATGCTCTAGCCCAGGCTTTCTTCACATTCAGAAAGCCTAACTGCAACCCTGAGATTCATTCATAAATAAGAGACCCTCATAAAAGGAGAGGAAGCAGAAGACAGCAGTGTTTCTATCCACCACCCTGCTCTCTGCCATCCATCATAGTTTTCCTGGGTATCTGTAGCCATTCGTTTCAATAACCTCAGCTTGTTGCTTCAAGTGTTTGGATAGTTTTGCATATCTCAGTTTTCTGTTGAACCTTTCTTACTGAGTATTCCTGAAACAAATCCCCAACACATCCTCTGGGCAGATTTGTTTATGAGTTTTCCATTTAATCCCCAGCGACTTTGCAGAAGTGATTTTAGAAGTGTTACAAACCCAAACAGCTTCCTGGCCAACTGCAGTTTTTTCACATGAGATCATGGCTTTAAATCTCAAAATCACAGCATAACTTGTTATTAATAGCAGGGGATTTCAGCTGAACACGGTTCTCTGGTCGGCTGCTAGAAATGCAGGTTTAACATCCCCTAGACTGTGAAATTAAAAGAAAAAATCCTAAAAGCCTGAGCATTTCCATGTCATTAGAACTACACCTTTCATTCTTTCTCCGACATCTCATAACATCATAGCCCTGAAGGTCTGGGGTCAGTGTCTGAGGGATCCTGGAACAAGTAACACATCTTATCTTTTTAGCTTCAGTGTTAGTATACAGTGAGCGCTTACATTCATTTCCCCCTTGCCTCTGCAATAAGAAGAGCATTGTCCTTGTTTGGGTGGTGTTGGAATTATTCACAAGCTTTTGCTTTGGCTAATGGGATATTACCAAATGTCGTGCACCAATGACAGAAACTATGTCCATGCAGTTGGAGCTGAGCTCTTGGTCTTCCACCAAACTCACAAAGTACCTGTTCACTGGACCTAGAAGGAGAATAACACATGTGATGGACAGAACTTGTGGCTCCTACTAGACCTGTCACAACCAACCCAACACATGAACTAATTATTTTATCATTTTATTTTATTTCATTATTATCCTTTAGAAGCCTGTTTGTTTTCTAATGAGAGACAGAAAGGGGGTGGATCCAGATGGGAGGGGATGGAGGAAGGAACTGGGACGAGTACAGGGAGAGGAAACCATAACCAGGATATATTATATGAAAAACAAATCTTTTTTCAATAAAAGAAAAAAGTAACAGCCTATTGCCATGTGTCACTGGGATTTCAAAGTCACTTGGTACAGCATATTGTGGTTATGACAAAGTTTTCAATCAATGAACAAACATTTGGACTGCAGGACTACCGAACACTGACTTCTTATTGCCTAGAGATTAACAGAAGAGGAACCAGGCCTTTTACCACTAGAGATGCAGTCTGTTGCTTCCTGAGGAGACTGGCATAAGAGTACATGGCCACATCTGAAAAGTTATGCAGCCATGATTTATAATTTGTTATTGTATAACACCAGACTAAAAGAGAAAATTGTCCAATTTTTTTTTTCATTTTTTAAGAGCTTTGTGTAGTCCCAACTAGCCTCAAACTCACTATCTAGCCAAGGCTGACCTTGAACTCCAGATCCCCCTGCCTCCACCTCTGAAATGCTGGGGTTATGGATATATGTCACCATGCTCAGCTCTTCAATTTTGTTTTATACTCTCCTTCCCTGACCTTGTCTCTGTCCCACAGATAAGAAAACTCCCTTCTGAAAAGGACAGAACTGTCCTGAAGTCATGCTGTGCTGAGGGAAAAAAATCTAATCTCTGCTGTAATAAAATGCTTTAGAATTTATAAGAATCAAGAATTCCCAATAAGCATATAATTGAACTTGTTTTTACTGCCATGGTAGAACTGGGCTGAAAATTAAAAATTCATTACCTAGTGCAGTTTACAGAAGCTATGTTTCAGCTCTTTGGAAAAGGGTTCCCAATTCACTCAATTTAACAAACATAAGAACACAAACATTACCAAACCAGGTCAGATCCCCAGGACCTTCTGCACAGAGTTCTCTGACAGTTGAAAAGGCAAAGTTGTCCTTGATGAAAAGTTAGGTTGCAAGCAAAAGACCCCTGGTTCTTAATAAATCATCCTGGATCTGTCATTCAAGCAGATCTGATAGAAGTAACTGTACCAGACTTGCCCTATCTCTCTCTCTCTCACACACACACACACACACACACACACACACACACACACACACACACACACACACACACACTGGGGCAGTCTTCCTGGGTACAATTTTCTAACCTACAAGCAGAAATCCAAGCAGTGTGGGGATGCCGCAAAGCTGGAATGGCATAAAAAGTTCAGGGCAGCTGATGTATCAGAAGCTATGAGGCAAGGCCCTGAAGATAAATACCTAACAGAAAGCCTGCCCCACACTCTCGATCCAGGACTGAGCCCACATGCTGCAGAGTAAGGCCACATGAGGCTCTCTAGGGAAGGGCTACAATCAGCTTGAGAAGAGACCAGAGACCCTAGAGTTAAAGCAATGCTAGAGAAGTCTGGGAGCCTAGCCCAGTGGGAAAGTTATTTAACACCTCATTAACTTCTGGCTTCCTCTTAGGAGTCAAGGCCATTAGCTAGGGTAAGGTCTACTCTCTACTTAGCTTAACAAAGCCCTAAACTGAACCCTGGAAGAGCTTGAAAGAAACTGCTTATAGGTTGAATCCCAATAGGCCAGACAGGCTTGGAAACCATGGAGGATTTTCCATAAGGCACAAAAAGTATACAACCAAGTCTACATTATTTGATAATTTCACTGTGTGCCAAAGAAAAACCAGTAATCCTCAGAGGGTATTGGTAGAATTCAATGTGTCTACAGTATATCATCAATGAGTCATACATGCTACAATGTCTGGAGGACCCTATAAGAGAAATGGCAGGAAGAATGTAAGAGCTGGAAGACAGAGAGAAGGGCTCCGAAATGCAACCTTCTAAGCACAACACAGCCATGGCAACCATGAACTCGGCAGCTATGCCTGTGTGCCTATAAGCACTGGGCTCACACAAGTCAGGCCCTCCCAATAATTGACTTTAAAGGGGGAAGGTTCTCATAGGGATAGAACTACCGTTTACTGTTGGTCTGTTGGCAATGAGCAGATTCTGAGGGAAAGGAAGGCAAATATCCAGTTGTGTATCAACTTAGTCAGTCCATTAGGCTCAAATGGGTTCATTCCAAACTCAAGGTCGTACAAACGGCCCCTGACTACTACACTCCATGAGACACTAAACAAAATAAAAACTAGTAAAAAGGAAAAGTGGTTTGTAAAAAAGAAAAGGAACTGGTAGGGATGGGACAGAAATAAGAAAGTATTAAAGACACAGTGATCTGAATACACTATATACATGTATGAAATTGTCAAAGAACAAAATTTGTCAATAACTAAGAAGTAACATTAAAAGAGACTTTTAAATGTCACTATGGTGAGCAAAGGGAACAGCGAAGGGAAACTAACACTTGCACACTTACTCTACAGAAATGCAAACTTGCTTATGTGCACTTAAAAGCATGAATGCTGGGACTGAAGACAGCTCAGCAGTTACTAGCACTGGCTGCTCTTCCCAAAGACTGGGGTTCAATTCCCAGCACCCGCTTGGTGGCTCACAACCACCTGTTACTCCAGTTCCAAGGGATCTCACTCCCTCTTCTGGTCTCCACAAGGCACCAGGCACACACGTGATGCCTTTGCATACAAGCAAGCAAAATATCCGTACCCATAAAATAAATGAACATTTAAAGCAACTCTCCGCAGAATTACCAAATTCTGAAACATTTAAATTTCCTTCAGAGGCTGAATGGGTAAGGAAATTGTTACATGCACATACGTGTAATGTCACTCAGCAATAAAGAGAAATTAGTTCCTGGACACAGCACCAAGAGGGACTCTTAGAGGCTTGGTCCTGGGGACACTAGTCTCCAAAGGTTGACACTGCCTGACTCCGTTTACATCAGATTTGGGGAAAGGCAAAAGCTTGGCTGGGGAGAACAGAACAATGGTTGCCAATGTTCACAAGCAGGGAAGAGCCAATGAGAAAGAGTTTCCTAGGACAGTTGTATTGCACACATGCCTGGTGCCTGTGGAGGCCAGAAGAGGTCAGTAGATACCCTGGAACTGTAGTTATAAATGATTATGAGCCTCCATGTGGGTGCTGGGAATCAAATCTGGATCCTCTGGAGGAACAGCCAGGGCTCTTAACTGCTGAGCCATTACTTCAGCCCCAGTATATCCCAATAGTGGCAGTTACACAAATTGATAAATGTATTTAAACTGATAGGACACACACACACAAAAAAAAAAAAAAAAAAAAAAAAAACTAAATTTAACTGCACATTAAACTTTAAAATAAGCATAAAGTCTGAAGGGAAATAGGATACAAATGACATATTCTAAGCATATTCATTCTAAAGCATTGAATGAGAAAAAAATTATCATACTGCACTAATCCAAAAGTTTGCAAAAGGTTGTAAGCAGACTATGCACAGGAAAACAAACACAACTCACTACTAAACATGTGAAGGGATGCAGAGCTCACCTCTCACACACCAGACTAGCAAAGGTCAAGAACTATGAGAATGTGTCAAGTTGCTGTTAGGGTTTCTGTTGCTGGTGGAAGGTAAATTGCTGTGACTTTAATGGATGAGATCTATCAAAAAATTTAATAAGTGCATGTGCCAGTTCACTGAACAAATCTACTTGTTTATAGATTTTTATTTGTGTGTGTGTGTGTGTGTGTGTGTGTGTGTGTGTGTGGTGTGGGTGGGTGGATGGTGTGTGTATGTGTCTGTGTGTATGTGTCTGTGTGTATGTGGGTGTATGCCATGTGTGCTTGGGTATTCATGGAGGCCAGAAGAAGGCATCATATCTCCTGAACTTGGAGTTATAGATGGGTGTGAGTTGAATGATGTTGAATGCTCAGAACTGAATTTTGAGTCTTCTGGAAGAGCAGCAAGTGCTCTTAACCACTGAGACATCTCAGACCCAGACCCCGAAGAAATCTACTTGTAAAAAATCATCTTGTAAATATGTTGCACATGTGCAATGACCTAGGCACCAGGTAGTGTTTTATCAGAGCTATTTTTAATTAACTCGATGTGGGAGACAACCTAAAGTCTGTCAGCACCTAACTAGCCAGAGGACAAGGGATGTAGTGCAATAGAACACAAAGTAGCTACCACAGTAAATGAGAAAGATTTCAAGTTCTGAAATGACATGTTTTACATATAGCATATTTTGTTTGATTGGTATATATTCATTTAACATAGTGTTAGATTTCATATGGACCGTATATTCACCTCCCTTCTTCTCTCCCTTTTAGTCTCTCCTCTCTTCTTCTTCCTTCCTCTAGTCTATTCCCTTCCCTTAGAGTCTCCCCTCTGTTTTGAAATGAAGCATTAAATACATACTGTTAAATTTCCAACACAAGGTAGAAAACACACTGAGGCAGTCTATTTAAAATAAAAATGAATCAAGGATTCCCAAGACTCCATGAGTGGAATAAGCATCCTTAGAACAATGCATGGGAAACTGGTTGCACAGGTTGCCACTGCAGAGGATCTGGTTGGCTGGGGATCTGGGGGAAGAAAGGAAATGTGTTATATGCATCCTTTCATTACTTTAAAATTATGAGCCATGAAATTGAGTGACCTGTTTCTAAGTGAATGAAATTTTTAATCTATCCAACCTCTAGGGAAGCAAAGCATTCTGGCCTAGATTATTGGACATTGATCCTTTACTCACTGACACTCCTCATGGTGCTACAGCAACAGGTCCCACAAGACAGCGATCTACATAAGCCTAATCCTATCAACCATACTTCTCCCTGTAAGGTCAGCTATGGTGCTATGGCTCCAGTCCAAGAAAGAATGCAACAACCAAATAAAAGAAATCCCCTTACACTGAAGACATATATGCACTGCTTATTTTATTAGTCACAAAGTTTGACACACTCTGCTACAAAGGATAATTCTCCAATTTTTAATTAACCTATGTAAGGTTAATCATTCTTTTTGTTAGAAATAACAGGCTCTTTGAGTCCAATAGAAAAGATCTAATATGAGCTGCTAAATTTTGCCCTAAACATCTACTCTTAAATAAAATTCTTAGACTCTTAGTAATATGAATAAATAATAATAATAATAATAATAATAATAATAATTTATTGAGCATACAGCATGCACTTGGTGCATGTGCTCAGTCTTTGGATATACCCTTCATATGACCTACCTCAGGTACAACTGTTTAAGGTCATACAGCTTTGGGAGTGGGTTGCAGATTGAAAAGAAATAAACATGCATAAACACACAATGCATGGGCACATATACACACTCACATGAGATACCATTTCTACTATAAAAAAGATTGGGACTTGCATGAGCACTTATCTCATTAGTGACAGGCTGAAGAGCTCCAGATTCAGGTCTAGACAGGCTGACCCCAAAGCCCATGTGTAACCATTTATCCCAGACAACCCCTAATTGCAGAGTGTGCACTGGAGAAGGAGTGGAGGTATTCTATCAAATTTCTCCCACCATAATGTGAGCTCCCCCCAAAACCTATTCCTCAGTTACTCAGCCACACTGAGTTACAAGGAGCTTATAGTCACCCAAGGCATCCCAGTACACCCTACAATACCTCTAACTCTCTTCTCTCCATGGAGACCAAACTCTGTTTCCCTAACATTCTCTTTTAATCATTGAAACAACACATGGCAGGCATCCTAATTCTTCATAGGTAGACCTTGGAAGGCTGAGGGTCTGGCTGGCATGTCATCATTCATGTCTCCTCTTATAGTTAAGTGTGTTAGGATTCTTCTTGGAAGGATTTGTGAGGTCTCCAAATCCCTACCCCCAAAATATTATCAAAGGCCTTCATTTTACTATCTCTTTAGATTTTTAGGTTTTATAGATCAACTCTATTGAAGTGTAACCAACCCATAACAAAATGAACAGATTTTAACTCTGACAAGTTAATGAGTTTTGACAATACACACAAGCTCATAAAGCCCACACCCCTGTAGAAATAGGGACTATCCATATCAACTCAGAGAGTTCCCTGGTGGTCTTTATTGTAGAATAATCCCTGGTCTCATTTCTACCACTATAGGTTAATTTCTTTCCTATACTGACACAGTAATTTTGAGCCCTAGTTCTTTTTGTAACTGGCTTCTTAGCTTCATCAATATTACTGTAAATTACAAAAAAAATCTTTCCCTTTCTATCCTTTTGTCTATTTATATACTTATTTATTTATATTCTCAAATATAAGGATATATCAGAATTTGGTTGTCTTAACTTTGCAGTTCATCAACATTTGACTATTTTTATTTGGGACTATTCTGAATAGTTGATATAGAGACTGTTTTACAAATTTTTGTTTGGATGTATGCTTTTATTTCTCTTGAATAAATACCCAGAAGAAGAATAAATGGGTTCTTGGAAATGAGTGTCTATTTAATTTTTAGGGAAGTGGAATTAAAACCATAGAGAAGTTCCACTTCTCACCCATTAAAATAGACACAGATTAAAAGATTGATGACCCAGAGGATTGGCAGGGGCATGAAACCCCACCCATTCACAAAGGATCAACAAATTGCATACTGAATGCAGGGTAGGTTGACCAGCTCTAGCTGTTGCTATCCCCATGAGTCTAGATACTCAGGGTCCACTCATTCATCCAGCTGACTTTGTCCTATCTCTTGCTAAGCTTGCCATCAGTTGACATTCCAAATACTTTTGTAAAAAGATTTTATATTTAATTGTGTCTGTGTGTGCCTGTGTGGGGGTATGTGTGCGTGAGGGCAGGGCCTGTGGAAGCCAGAAGAGGGCGCTGGATTCCCTGGAGCTGGAATTATAGGAGGTTGTAAGTCACCCAACATGGGTGCTGAGAAGAGAACTGGGGTCCTCTGGGAGAGCAGTACACACTCTTAACCACTGAGCCATCTTTCCAACCCCTGAACACTTTCACATAACTGTTACTGAACATTCCTTCCAACCTATTCAGTTCAAATGACTTCGACAACCCAAATGCTAAAGTAATTTTCCAATTTAATAAAATTTGTAGCCAATCACATTTGTTCCAATTACAAAGGGGAAATCACTTTTTCCATCAAATCAGTCAAAGAAAGCTCAGAAGAAAAGCAAATAAAAATGCTTGTAAAATGTCTATAAGGTAAAAGAAAACAAAAAAATGCAAAGAAAAACAGGAATGTAAGTTATTAGCCACAAGAAATATATTGACTGTACTTTAGTCTAGAAAACACCCTAAATAAGGTCTTATTTATTATCACAACTATAATGCTAGCTAAATATTATAAAACTTCACCTTTCCCATCTGTAAATAATGGAACAAGTTTAGAGTCAAGAAATGACTTTCCCAAGATCACACAATTAAGTTATCCATGTATGACTCAAAACCAAGTTGGTGGTTGCAAAATTGTGGTACTTTTCTACTACATTGGCACATCTCACTCTGATTACTTAAATCATCTATAAGAAACCCTAATCCATTTGATCAATCTGCAATAGACTTGGAGTTCTCTGACCCTGATCATTAGAGTTAAAATTCAATAGGTCTTTTGAGCATTCTGATTAGCATTTCTTTTATTGTGTTATCTGAAGTTAGCAGTCTACCACAGAGCCAAGAACAGGGTCATCAAGTGCAAGAGCTTCTTTTCTGATCCTGCTCCAGATCCTGAAGACTTTAATGTATGGCATAGAAATAATATGGTAAGGAAAAAAATGTAGGCTCTGGAAGCAAAGCCTACCTGGGTTCGAGCCAACTACTAGAGCTGTGTGGTCTTGATAAAGCTACTCCACCTCTGTCTAGGTTACCCTGTGTAGAAAATAGGTATGGTAATATCTATCTCCCAGTTATTCTGAGGATTAAATTAGATGACATGTGCAGAGTCCACAACAGTTGGTGCTCAAGAAATGGGGTATAAACCATCATTACCACCACCACCTTCATCATGTGTGTTGAGCTCATGAACTCAGGAGCAGCTTTGTCTGATGCTCTGCAGGGCTATCTGTCATTGCGTATCCTTGTAGGGAACAGATCCTTATCTGTTTGGAAGCTCCTTTGATCTGGGTTTCAATTGCTTGGTTACAGTCCCACTCTACAGAATATTTGTATGGATATGCTCTCTAGACTTAGCCACACATTTGTCCATTATTGCTGCCCCTATTCTGTGCCATGTATTACGTCAGGCAGGTAATGAACATCTGATAAACTGACACAAATATGCATACCTATCTCTGCAGGGTGTACTAAGAAATGAACTAGCCTCCTTCTAGCAAGTATTGCTCTCTGTTATCTGTGCACAATAGCCAACTCCCCACAGTTACCACCCCATGGAAGGGAGCCCTTTACTGGACCCAGATTGTGTATTTCATGGAAAGGGCGCCAAAAAGGCATTTATCTGATAAAGCTGCATGTCTGTTCAGATTAGAAGCAACTAATAATAGGACCAATAAATGTGGAACTACTGAAATAAGGTTAGATGACAGAGCCAAGTATCAGTCACAAACACAAAACACAGAATTCAGAAGTCCATTACGTCCTGCCCAAGGGACTGCTTTGCACAGAGAGGGCACCCAGAAAAACTAAGTGCAACTTGTTTGCTTCTTTAAAAAAAAAAAAAAATTTTCAAACACACCTAAAGATGTTGTTCTTTAAAAGAAATACTTCTAACACAGAACTCATAGCTGCTGTGACTATATGTGTAAGACCTGCACAAGAACAAGCCAGCCAAAAATCCTAGCACAAGTGGGGGAGCGGCTCATGAAATCCCACCCTAGCTGTAGAGCTATTGGCAACTAATGGCTGCTGGGAGAGAGAGTTGGCTTATTGGCTTTCTTCATGGATGTGGTCCCTGAAAGGCTACCCGTGCATGCTCCAGTAAATGGTCCCACACCCGTGTACATAGAGGCAGCACTAAATAGACTCGGTAGCTTTTCAAAGGAGCACACAAAGTTGGGAGGGAGAAGTGGTGAGGAGAGGGGAGTGATTAGACGAGGAGGGAATGTGGATGGATTTGATCAAAACATGTTATATGCACGTGCAAAATTCTCAAACAACAAACAAAAAAACTTTAGGAAACCTATATAAAATGATTTTTGCCAAACTAGAAGCCATCTTCTTACAACTGATGGATATCAATTCAAGTGAAATAAGCCAGACACAAGAAAAGATGCATATTCCCATTTATATATGTCAATTGCAGGCCATGATGATAAATAATTGTAAATAAGGGAAGGTGTGCTTTAAATGGAGTTTTCTCAGAAATGGCACAGCTGTTGTTTTGTCAAAAAAAAATTGATACCTGAAAAGTCTAGATTCAGAAAATATATTTCAGAAATTATTAAACCTTTTAGGGATTGAAGAAAACACAATTAGAAATTGATGAGTCTCTCAGGCCCTCTTTCCTTTCTCCAGCCAAAGCAGTCTAAAAAAAAAAAATGAGATTGTAGTCTCTGGTTTTAATTTTTGTTTTACTGTTTGTAGGCTCTTTGTTGTTAGGTAGTTAAGTGATTCTTCTGACCTCTGCTTCTACATGTGTAGATGGGGAGAAAAATGTTTCTCAAAGAAGGCAATAGAATAGTGGTCATTAGGAGAACAGGGGAAAAGAAGGAAGTTGGGAATGTTGGGAAATGGGTGCCTAAATAGGTTAAATAGGAGTGAGTTGTTGTGTTCAGTAGCAGAGCGGAGTAACTGTGGCTTAGAATTTGCTGTACTGTTTATATAGAGCCAGAAGGAGGCATTCAAAGGTGCCAAACACAGAGAAATGGTAAGGAGACAGAAAGGCTGGTTATACTAACTCAGTCATTATGCATCATGTACATGGGTCAAATTACCACACTGCACCCCCAAATATACACAATTATGTGCCAATTATAAGGGAAAAAGAAAATCATTTTCTACATAGGGGGTAAACTTTCCATATTTAATCTCTAATGAAAATTGTTGGATATGATGAATGCAATCAATAAACTTAAGGTAAACAGAAATATTATTATTGATGTGTTTTATGATCTCCATATCACTGAACAAAATGATAAAAATATGAACAATGATACTTAGTACCAACAACAACTTCTCTAGGTACTTTTTATGTAATAGCTGATCTAACCCTTACTAAAAAGCCATACTATATACATATCAATACATTACACATATAAATATGAATCTCCTCATCTACACATGCAGAAGCAGAGGTCGGAAGAATTACTTAACTTCCCTAACAACAAAGAGCCAACAAATAGTAAAATAAAAATTAAAACCAGAGACTACAATCTCAATTTTTTTGACTGCTGGAGAAAGGAAAGAGGGTCTGAGAGACTCATCAATTTCTAATAGTGTGTTCTTCAATCCCTAAAAGGTTAATTGCTGTGGATGATTGATTGATTGATTGACTGAGTAATTGATTAAAGAAAAAAAACACTGATTGGCCAGTAGCCAGGCAGGAAGTATAGGCGAGACAAGGAGAGAGGAGAATTCTGGGAAGTGGAAGGCTGAGTCAGAGATACGCTGCCAGCCGCCCGCCATGAAAAGCGAGATGTAAGGTGCCAGTAAGCCACAAGCCATGTGGCAACTTATAGACTAATAGATATAGGTTAATTTAAGATATAAGAAATAGATAACAAGAAGCCTGCCACAGCCATACAGTTTGTAAGCAATAGAAGTCTCTGTGTGTTTACTCAGTTGGGTCTGAGCGGCTGCGGGACTGGCGGGTGAGAGAGATTTGTCCTGACCGTGGGCCAGGCAGGACTGGAGAAAACTTCAGCTACAGTTAATAATTTCTGAAATATATTTTCTAAATCTAGACTTTTCGGGTATCAATTTTTTTTTGACAAAACAGAACAGCTGTGCAATTTCTAAGAAAACTCCATTTAAAGCATACCTTCCCTTATTTACAATTATTTATCATCGTGGCCTGCAATTGACAATGCACTCCGACAATGATGTGTCTCTTTCATCTCATTTAACAGACATACTATGAGCAAGCAGCAATAACTGGTTATTTGCATGACATTTACTTCTTTCCCACAGTGAACTGGCAGGACTCAGAAGACTCAGAAGGCTTAAGTCAGAGAACACCTCTTTTACAAAGGACGAAGGATTTGGAGAGGAGCAACATAGAGGGGTGAAGTTCCTGGACTAGAAAGGTTGTGCTTCCAACGCAGGAAATCCATTCCACTAGCAATCTGCAAACTGTGTTTTATTAAAAATGTAATTTCCACAGGACTCTTATTTGCCAAGCCCGTTGAAGGTGTTGACATTTGGAGCTGCATTAAGGCCACTGGTGTCATCACAGAGCCCTAGCATCTTCCTTGTCTGGCTGAGTGTTTGAGCAGAAGTTTTCTTCTCCAAAAGCATACAACCCCACATAACAGCAACATCTCAGGTTATTAACAGCATAAAAAGAAAAGAGCAGGAACTTGGGATCTCTTTCACAGCCATTTCCATTCTACCTTGGTCCTACTACTGATGACGTGGTCACACAACTGTCTCCAGAGCCCTGGGATTGGGAGGGACCCACCTTTGGCTTAATACTAGGCTGTTACCAAACTTAAGTTCTTAATACCTGCTTTCGTCCCTAGAGTCCTCATGCTTTTTGGGGTTTCAGTGGGTTCAACAAACAATACAAGCCAGTCTTACAAGCCACACTACTTCCTTCCACACACAAACATAACACATTTTTCCGTGACCTCATTGTAACCATGTTTACTCTCTGCCAGGTCAAGATGGAGGACTACTGTTTCAAGGCCAGAACTCAAGACAGGGCTGCCTGGGCCCAGACCTTCCTCTGCTCAGTAGCTTGGGGCCTTGCTTTCTTCATCTACAGTAATGGGGGGGAGCAGCATTCAACCCATCACACAGGATATGACAATTACAGAAGATAAACTATGTCAAGCACTGAGAGAAGGGTCACGTCCACCAGCAAGTGCTCTTCCTAGATTGATTCTCCTGGTTTGAATGAGAAGAGAATAGGAACAAAACCTACCACCTCCCCTGTGAGACTGTCTCACCCTCCAAGGTGAAGCCCGCTGCTGTTTAAAGAATTACATTGAGTAAAAGAACCTTGCTATCCTACACTCAAAGTGCGGCCCTTCCTAAGCTCCAATCATTCCTGCACCACCCCTTCAGGATTTCCACTGTGTCTCCCATTTCTACTAACTTCAAAGACTTAACTCAATTCATCAATTAATAGTTTATTAATAAAAAATAGTTTTATCTTCAATACAAACTTATTAATGTACATAATTTCACTGTCTTAAACTGTAGATGGAAAACAGCATCCCATGTTTAAAAACATGTTAAAATCAGGCTGGAGAGATGGCTCAGCCGTTAAAGACTAGGCTCACAACCAAAAATATAAAAACATGTTAAAATGTTCATTCATATTACCACCCTTCGATACTGCCAGTGGCACCCTTGCTAACCAAGCTTCTTCTTCCAAGGGACTTAGAGCATTCTAAGTATAGTTTGTAGGCCCGTTTCTCTATCTCAAGCTCCAGAAGAATGAACTAGGAGCAGCGGTGTCTCCAGAATTGTTTGCTGAATGAACATTCTTAGTAAAGTGGTAGGAGTGGCAATCCCTGGCAAAGATGCTCATACTTTGGCGAGGAGCCATCTGAAGGCCAGAGAATGCTCGGATCCTAAAAGCAATGGGAATTTTCCTCAAGATGTGATTTGACAGCCACCTGTATCAAAGGCACTCAGTTTCCCAGCTCTCATCAAAACCTACAGAATCTAAACCTCTGACTACTGTAGTGTGACCCATTGGCAGTTGTCTTAGGGTTTCTATTGCTGTGAAGAGACACCATGACCACAGCAACTCTTATAAAGGGAAACATTTAATTGGGGCTGGTATACAGTTTCAGAGATTTAGTCCATTATTGTCATGTCAAGATGCAGACAGACATGGTGCTGGAGAAGGAGCTGAGAGTGGAGAAGGAGCTACATCTTGATCCCAGAGGCAACAGGAAATGGTCTGGGACACTGGGCATGGCTCGAGCATATATGAGACCTTAAAGCTCACCCCCACAGTGACATACTTCCTCCAACAAGGTCATACCTACTCCAACAAAGCCACACCTCCCAATAGTGCTACTCCCCATGAGCTTATGGGGGCCAATTATACTCAAACCACCACAGCAGAAATAAAAACAGAAAAAGCAATAGCAGCAACAGCAATACTAAACACAGGTCACATTCATTTTCTTCATAGGACCAGAAAACTATGCAGTGTATTTCCATACATTATCTCCCTTAAGCCCTTTTACAAACATGTAAGACAGCTACACTTAAAACCAAAGCCATTAAATTACTCAAGAGTGGTGGAATGATGTGATCCCAGAAGCTTGACTCCAGAACCAGGCTCTTAACCACCATGATACATTCCTGAGTAGAGAGGAAGCTTCTAGAAGCAGACCTTGCTAATGGAGCCACTCAAACACCCTACAGGCCTTGCTGCTCTTTCAAAGGACCTGGGTTCAAGTCCCAGTATCCATATGGTAGCTTACAACCATCTGTAGCTCCAGTTCCAGGGGAGCCAATACCCTCTTCTGGCCTCAGAGGACTGTGTTGTCACTACAAAAAGGGGTAATTGTATAGAGCAAGTAATTTGTGCTGGAGAGATGACTCAGTGCATAAGGGGCTTGCTGCATGAGCATGAGCACTGAGCTTGGATCCACAGCACCCACAGAAAAGCTGGCTGTGACCACATATGACTGTCACCCAGCCCTGGTAGATGGAGGATGCAGGAGAATCAATGGGGCTTGCTGGCCAGCTGATGTAGTCAATAAAGCGAGTCCTGGGTTTTGAGAACCTACTTCAGAAAAGGAAGGTGAAGACCAAAGAAGGAAGGCACCCAATGTCAACCTCTGGCCCCTGAAGGTACACACACAGGCATGTGAACTTTCACACACGTACATGCACATGCATTCTACACACACACACACACACACACACACACACACACACAGGGTGGAGAGGGACAGTGCTGGCTGTTCCTAGGAAGACTGAAGCCTCATAAACCCAAGGGGAACAGTGACAGATGCAGGTAATGTGCACTATTAGTGACAACTCTAAAGGAAAACAGAAAAACCATTGAGCTGGGCAGCACCCACACTAAAAATACTTAGTGAATTATGGTACCTGCTGAAGGCCTCAGGTTGGAACCTGTAGTTCCATGCCCAATGGAAGCATTTCTTTTATCAAACCCTGAATACAATGCATGGTGCTCGCCCCACACAATTATATCCCTTTTGGTGGGGGTATCACAGCTCTCTGAGGCCAGAAGAGGGCATTGGATCCCCTGGAACTGGAGTTACAGATGGTTGTGAGCCACCATATGGGTACTGGGAATTGAACCAGGTCCTCTGGAACAGCAGTCAGTGCTCTTAACCTCTGAGCTATCTTTCAGTCCCAACGAAGATTTTTAAATAAATAAACCTTTGAAGCTGGCTGTTGATAAGTTTTATTTAACTTGACCAAAAGGACTGACTCTGACTTCTTTGTAAACGAGATCCACGGTGTTGGTGATGAACAATTCTGGCAGACAAGAGTGTGTAGAAGGATGACAGGGGCCAGCCCTGGGGTGAGTCCTCTGCCTTTCTCATTTCTGTGAATTTTGCTGTTTGGTCTCTTGGAGGAAAAACCACCCACCAGCCGTTGCCCCAGGGCTGGAGCTAGGCTTGGCATTTCAACGATATTCAAAGTTTCTGTAAACACACTGCCAGGCATATACAAATATAATGAAGCATTTGCATTTGCTTGGCTAAAATAGTTTCCTGTCCAGAGTCAGCAAAGGATTTGCCTGGTTCTCTGCTGTAGGTAGATTTGTTACTTAGTTTTTATTATCTTTGTTACTCCTTTGCTGCTACCTTTTTTCTTTCTGCAACTTTCTCCTTTTGATACGAGGTAACCCTGGGTCCCTACTTGGGGTTCTTGGTCTCATTAATAAAAGAATTTTAAGAATTGACTCCAACAGAAGCTCAAGGACACTTTCATGAGTTTGTTTTTTCTGTCTGTCTGTCTATCTACCTTTCTTTCCTTTTCTTAATCCTAGCCCTAACCCTAAAAGAAAAATCCTAGAGCAGGCAAGCTGTAAAAGTTGGGCTCGTCTCAGAAAGGGCAAATGTAGGAGGGAAGGGGGAAAACCATGTTCTTTAATCTGGCTTGGAGGTCAGACAGGTGGCTAAGAAACAGCCACATGGTAGGGAAGATGCTTTAGAGAAAGAGGAAGGAAGCCCAAAATGTTGGAGGGGAAGCCCAAAGTATTCATGAAAACATCCTCAGAAAAAGTTACGCATCTCTAAAATAAGATGACTGAGATTAACCTGATTTCTACCCTTTCGAAGCATCTGTTTTGTTTTCTCTCAGTCTGTTTGGAAGCTCTCTCTTTCTTTTGAAATGTAAAATCTTTACCAGGACTGTCTTGGCATAGATCTTATTTTAAGTCGGCCTGAAAACTTGGGGAAACACTTACTTTCCATCTGTCTTAATCTATGTCAGTGTTGCTATGACAGAATACCACAAGCTGGGTAATTTGTTAGCTGCAGAAGTGCATTTTGGCTCATGACTCCAGCATCTAGAAAGTCCAACATCAGGGAAGCTGCATCTGGCAAACGGCTTGTTGCTGTGTCAGCCTATTGAGGACCCGGAGTAAGGAAAGCGGGCAGAGGGGGAGAAAGGGCTCCTTCCTGAGTAACTTATTGTGCAGAGCCCCCGTGGCCTACCTAACTTTAGACAAGATCTCATGTATTCTTGGCTTGCCTCACACTCATGATTACAAGTCAGGATGACCTGGAACTTGGAGTTCTCCTGCCTCAACCTTCCAAGTGCTGGGATTGTAGGCATGTGCCAACTACACCTGGCCACCCAGTTTGTGTGCTGCTGGGGACCTAATCCAGAGCTAGATAAGCACTCTTGGCTGACCTGCACCCCAAGCCTCTAGCCATCTCTGCAAGGTCCCAGCCCTCCATGCTGCGGCATGGGGGATTAAACTTCCAGCTCGTGAACCCCAACAGTCCCATTCACCTGCAAGTGCTTGTTGTTTCTCTTTTCCTGCTAGTTTAGAATGGCTCCCTTTGTTGTCCTTTCTATCTTTCTTTATAACTGGCTCCATTTCTTTCTCTAAGAATTATTATAGTTTACACGCATGCCCTCAGCCTTCTCTGCCTTGGCCTTCTTTGCATCTCTTCCAGCCTTCCCAATGTTCTATAATATCTAGAATCTATCTCATTTCTGAATAAGTCTTCTATTGGGTGGACTCAGCTCTCCCTACTTCCAATCAAGGATCCCTGCAGGGAGCTTCATTGTGTTGCACTTTTTTTTCATTTTGTACCACACATTTTAAGAAAATAATGACTTCTCTTCTTTCTCACTCAACATGAATCATCTCCTGAGTTTTGCCTTTGTTCCCTGGAGTGTTGAAAAACAAGTCTATATCAAGGCCAGGGAAGCATAGGAACATTTGTCCTGACCAAACTGGGCAGCCATTACTCATCTCTAGTCAAAAAAAAGTCTGTGGCAAATGCAGGTATTTACATACTGACAGCATTAAAACCTTGTGGCGTTTACTAACACAAGATGTAATCGTGATTCAGCTTAGAGACCAGAGAGACCACGGATATCCTCTGAGTTAACAAGGGCTACTAAACTGGGTGCTCTTGAACTGTGTTTATTTCTTCATTTTATTTTTAGTAGAGTCTCATTGTAGCTCAGGCTAGCCTCTTACTTAAGATGTAGCCAAGGATGATCTTGAATTCTGATCTTCCTGACCTTACCTCCCCAGTCAGTGCTGGGGTTCCAGGCTTGTACCACCATCATCCCTGGTTTTATGTGGTGCTAGGGATCAAACCAAGGGCTTCACACATGCTGGACAACCGCTATACCAAATGAGCTATCTCCCAGCAGAAAACAACTGGCTTCTCTTAAGTTTACCTATACATTCTCACCCCCTCACACCTCATAGACAAGCATCCTTCCTTATGAATTCTGACAAGGGACTTCAAATATCAAGTACAGGACGTGAGGGTTGCACCTTAAGCTGAGGTTGACCCTTTGCATTCAACCTGGGAGTCTCTCTCCCACATTCCTATCACTTCCAAAGTCCTCCTCATCCCCACCGTGAAGGTACCCAAAATTAACTGCTCTCCTTTGCCCTTGGGCCTCTGCAGAGCATTGCTCTGCCAATTCTCCATTAACTCTCTCATCGTGTGCCACCCTGGGTCTTAACAGTTCAATATGCAGTCAATAGAAGTTTTGTTACAGAAGTGTTTTGTATCCTTTATTTACACCAAGCCTTCAAAGTTATCTCACAAAGACTTTTCTTGGTTTTGGCTTTTGTTTTTTGCTTGTTTGTTTTTTGTTTTGTTTTGTTTTGTTTTTCTGAAATTGACTTTTGATAAATACCAAAGCAGAAAATATCTTACTGGTATTTCCGAGATAATAATTATCTCTCTGATTGCCCCTTTTCCACATTAAAACCACGCACCAGATTCTTCCATTCAGTCTCCCTTACATGAACACCTGAGGCCCAAATGCAGAGCTTCAACCCTGGCCATTTAGGGCAGTCCCGTTAGCAACTGTCTCTGGCGCCACCTGCTGGCCACTCACTGTATCAATCAGCCACCTGAAAACTAAGATAAAAGTTCTGAAGATGAGACAGAATGCTGTTGCCTTAAAAAATGAAAATCCTTAAGACTCAGACAGAGGTCAATGCAGGAAACACTTGTCAGGCAAAGCTCCCCTGCTTCCCGGAAGGGTCAATCATACTTCGCTGCCTCACTCTGGCTCCTATGCACATAATTATCTCACAACAGTACTAAGGTAGACCCAGCAGTTCTAGGAAGGCAGAGCCCTCTGTCAGTCCTACCGCTCTTTAGTCATGTACCTTTTTGATACGGGGAACTCCCTCAGCATGAGCTCACTCAACTGCCCTCTAGCATGGAAATCTAATGAAACTATACATTACATACCAACCCTTCCACCCCACCACACCAACACACTGACCAATATGGAGGGCGGAAGTTCCACTGGCCCCAAGATGGCCACTGACTCCCTGAGGTGTGGCTGACTCAACCCAACACATGCTTAAATGTGCAATGCATAATAAATTTTGAAAATTTAGCATGAAAACAGTCTATGAAACATCATTAGTTTCACATTGATTGGATAAAGATATGGTCATATTTTGAATGTATTAAGATAAATGACATGCTGTCAGGCCTGAGATGGCTCAGTGGTTAAGAGCACTTGCTCTTGTAGAGGACCTGAGTTCAGTTCCCAGTACCCATATCAGGCAGCTCAAAACTGTGTGTAGCTCTAATTCCAAGAGATTTGATACCCTCTTCTGACCTTCACAGGCACTCACGTAGGATATATAACTTCATGCACAAATACATATAATACACATAAATAAAATTTAAAAATAAATCTTAAAATTTTTTAAACTGCTTTCAAAATTCCTTTCCCCTGTTTCTCCATACTTTTTCACTATGGCACTAAAATTGCCTACATGGCTGACATTGTATTTCCATCAGGCAGTACTAATCTGAACAGTTTAATGCAGAAAGCACCCACTTATCTTATGCAGCCAGGTCCCTGAGTCATCAAGGTTATGCATACAAGAACTCAAACAATCATACTTCAAGATTATTTAGGAAAAAATAGTGGTGCAGAACACGTATAAGTTTTATCTTGCTGTTGCCCAAACAGGGCAATGTAGCAACTACTTACATAACATTTACTTTGTATTAGACATTGTAAGTAACTTTGAGATGAATCAAGCGTGCAAGATGTTCAGCGTTTGTATGCGAACATGACAGCATTTTACACAAAAGATGTGAGCAGCCTCAGAAGATCCAGAACCAACTCCCTCCAGATACTGATGGACGGCTGCTTATCAGCAGAAGGAAGACCATCTCTAAGATCTTCTCCATTTATTTTTCTTGCCCTTTCTGCCTAACCCTCTGCTACTAGGATACTGACTTTGATCTTAGAATGTTGAAGACAACCTCCATGTGGCTACGGTCAGCCTGTTCCAGAAACCTTTGCTAGAAGACTTATTTAAGAGTTGTGAGCTAGGGCTGGGGAGATGGCTCAGTGGTTAAGAGCACTGGCTGCTCTTTCAGAAGAGCCAGGTCTGGTTTCCAGAACCCATATCAGGAGATTTATAACCACTTGTAACTCTAGTTCCAGGAGAGCCAATGCCCTCTTCTAGCTCAACATAGCACATACTTTTGTAAAAAACTATGGTGAGAATTGACCAGTGTATGTAGAACTCAAAAAAATTTCTTCCTTACCTCAGAGAGTGGAAGTTAACACAACCCTTTTAGGGGCAGTTTAGGAATATGGGGAAAGTCCTTTATACTGGTACATCCTGATGGGACCAACGATGATTCCATCTCCATGGGCTTCTGTCATCAGTAATCATCACTGATGTGCACACCTGTAAGGATATTCCTTACCTTGAAGAGTATTAGAAAAGTAATGCCAACCCAAGGGATTCTGGGCATAACGGCTTGCTGAGAAGATGGACTACTAGGTGTGTAGTCACTACAAATTGTGTGCCTGAGTCTTCAATGATAAACTCAGCCTTGCCTGTCCCATCCTTACTCAATTCAGGTGATGTGATCTTTTATCAATCAACCAATTTGTGTCACACCTTGTCTAAAGCCCCTCGGGGCTTTCTTGTGCTGTTAGGACAGCCAAGCCTCCCCTTTATGGTCCTGGAGAACCTGGACTTTTCTCTCTGCCCAGTTTCTCTTCTCCCAGACTCCTCTCCCTGGCCTGTCTCCAACCAGCCACAGGGACCTTCTTTTAGCTCCTCGGCCCTCTCCTTGGCCGCGGGTTTCACTGCAGCCCTCTGATTGGATGATTCCTGTAACTCCACCCCTACTCTCCTCGGTGACTAAAGTCTCTTCATCTGGGAGGATTCAGTTACAAGTGACACTTCTCACAGAAAGCCCTTCCCTAACGTCTCAGTCTAAACCAAGTCTCCTCCTTCTGTGCTTCGAATCATCTTCTTTTTTCCTCCTTGTAATTTATCCTCTGTCTCTGACTCTGCATTCCTTACTGGGATTATCCACTCACCGCCAGCTGACTACACAAATCCCACCTGGTGTGTAAGAGATGCACTGTAAAACTGTGGGAATAAACATTCAGTGCTCTAATAAACCAAAGACAGGTTCTGAAATTCTGAAATCATAGTTGTAATATGATTGTAATATCAATAAAACATGTATATATTATTTCTGAACATAGAAATCAAAAACAGCAGGAGGAAGTCCAAGATGTGAACAGCAATTAGCTCTTTTTTTTTTTATCATTAATCCAGATTTCTGGCAGTGAATATATCTTTCAGTGAGGGTAGTTTAAAAATAATAATTGAGCCAGGAGGTGGTGGTGCATGCCTTTAATCCCAGCACTCAGGAGTCAGAGGCAGGCAGATCTCTGTGAGTTCAAGGCCAGTCTGGTCTACAGAGCTAGTTCCAGGACAGCTAGGACTGTTATATAGAGAAACCTTGACTTGGAAAACCTATTATTATTATTTTTTTAAAGTCCTGGGCTCAAGTCTCAACTCCTTCATTTTTAATTTTTATCTGTACGTCTCTATATATTTGTGTGTGTCCAGATGCACGTGAGGGGCAAAGGGCAACCTTGGGTGTCATCTTCAGGGATGTTGCCCACATCCTTTGAAATGGTCTCATTGACTTAGAGCTCATCAGTTAGGCTAGGCCACTGGCACAGGTCCTAGGGATCCTCCCTTCTCCCCTCCTCTAACACTGGGGTAACAGGGGCACTTTTCTGTGGGTTCTGGGAATAAAACTCAGTTCCTAATGCTGTGAGGCAGGCACTTTACCAACTGAGTTATCTCCCCAGCCCTCAGGTCTCAATTATTCCCAAAAGCTTGATTTTAGGAAATAAGAAATTTTCATGAACTTTTCACTATATATGATGACAGGCCCTTCCCCTCAAGATCTTAAGGCATTAATAGAATAATATACATATAAAGCATGTGTGTGTGTGTGTGTGTGTGTGTGTGAGAGAGAGAGAGAGAGAGAGAGAGAGAGAGAGAGAGAGAGAGAGAGAGAGAGAGAGAGAGAATGTGCACAAAGACCACAGAAGGACATCAGGTGGCTTACTCTGTTGTTCTTTGCCTTATTGCCTTGAGTTGGGATCTCTCACTGGACCTGGAGTATTTCTTGACTTGATTGACAGTCAGTAAGTCCCACCTACCCTCCTGCTTCCACTTCCCCCTAGCACCAGGGCTACAGGCACATACAGGATATTGGGAATCCAAACTCAGATCCTCGTGCACAGCAAGCGCTCTTACCCACTGAGCCATCTCTCCAGCCCATGTACAGAATGTTTTACACATTTCAGCTTCTATTCTTGGTGTCTGGGGAAGGGGACACAAGTACTGGGTAGGGTGCTGAGCACTGGAACTGACATTTGAATAGCAGGGAGTCCTGTCTCCTTTGTGGCTGATAAAGAGTTATAACTACCCAGAGAGGTGAAAAGTGGAAGCCACTGGAAATCCTGGAGCAGAGTTCAGATGTGGAGAGAAATAGGAAGACCCTCAACGTTACAGGGATGTCTCTCCTTTCCCCTGAGACCCACACTGGAGTCAGGAGGCCTCCAGAGCCCAAACAGAGTTCTCAGCAGGGATGAGAATGGTTCAAGTTTAAACACGAAATACTTGACATGTTTTATGCTAAAGAACTCAACTTGGCGAACTTCCTCTGCATTGTCTAGGCAAACCTCGAACAGCTGGGGACACCTTGCTTGAGTTCTCTCTCTCTCTTTGATCCAGCAGTGGTTCTGAACCTGGTGAACACGACAGCTCACTCTGCTCATTCTGCACATATTTGTTGAACTTTATGATGTAAAAGACACTGGGAGGACAGGGGCTAAAACAGATGAGCAAAGAACTGTGCCTACCTACCAGGAGTGTGGAACCCAGTCCTTCTGATCCACTGCTGCTCAATTCCTTCAGCCTTCCTTCATTCTGTCAACTTATCACCCCTTCCTTCCTAGCCCTACTATACCCATTTTTTTCATTAATGCCACCAAAGTACAAACCACTAACTTAGGAGCCTTTCTCTACTAAGCCCGTAATCTTGATGACAGACTGTACTTCGAGCTGCATCTGTATCCCAAGTTTAACATGCTCAACGAATGGGCAGAGGAAGCAATGATTCAGTTGCTAAATCATTGTCTCCTTGCCTTCAAAAGGAAATAAAACAGTGATGGTTACCTAGAAAGTAAATACGCAGCGAGGCTTCATGCTTTGACAACTGAAGGAAATGTGTGCTGTTTGTGTATGTGGATTGTTCCCACAGCAGACTAGAGGTGAAAAGGGACAGATATAAGAAACAGGAGACTACTTCTTCAGGGCCCTCTTCGATACAAATGCTTCTTTTTTGACGCTATAGTCAATGCCCAAAGAGGATTGCAAATCAGAATACCAAAAGCTTTAGAATCCCTCCTAAGACAGGTAAGTGCACTTACTGATGGAGACTTCCAAGATTCATAACCCCCAATTATCTTTGTCACAAAGTGTAAAACTAAACAAAATCATTATATAGAGGAGCTTTAAGAGGAGGGTAAGCAGGGCTAGAGAGATGTCTCCATGGTTAAGAGCACCGACTGCTCTTCCAAGGGACCTGGGTTCAATTCCCTGCACCTATATAGCAGATCACAACCACCTGTAACTCCAGTTTCAGGGGATCTGACTCCCTCTTTCAGTCTCTCCAGGCACCAAGCATGTATTGGTGCACTGCTACATGTAGGCAAAACATTCATACACATAAAACTTTTTGGGAGGAGGAGACCGAAAATGGTGATATTGGGGCAAACAGACAGATATAAAAGACAGTTAACAAGTAAGAGATGAAATCCAAAAGAAGGACAATAATAGACCTCAAAAATCAGAATGACCACAATATATAAAAGGAGTGAGGTTTCATCCTCGTAGCTCTCAAGGTCAAGGGTAAGCCTTACAAGTGGGTGTTAGAGAGAGGCAGGTTCCTGGATCAACAAAAGAGGCACGTTTCAGCAAATCATCATAAGCAATGCAAGTTTGTGGCTCAAGGTCAAAGACAGTAACAAACTGCCTTTGACAGGCTGCTTTCAAAGTTCACAAAACAAGTACTGGCCACTGAAGCTGGGGATACATAATGGAGTCAATTCTTAGCTCCCTTTCTACTAGGAAAGAATACTAAACCCAACACCCTGTGAGACTACTCTCCTCAAATTGATGAGTTCATGGCCCTCCATGGGTCCTGACTTTTCAGCAAGTTGCCTTGCACATAATAGCTCAAATTATCTTGAATGCACTTTGACCCATGTAAGTCTGTAAGGCTGGACTAGCATCTCTGGAAAGAGTGTGCACAGATCACTGCAGGCCTCAAATATGCCTCGGGACTTCCAGGTATGCATCATCAGCGCACCTCTGCTTTGACTTCTTTGGACTTGTCAGTTCAACTCTTCAAATATCTGTGTTTTATCCTTCAGTTAGATACTAGTCTCTTTGGCCTGTACAGCCCCAGAGACTAACAGCATCTTTCATTGAACAGGCTGGATCCAAGCCAAAGAATGGAGGCAACCCACTCCGTCAAGGTCTTGAACAACATCTGTGTTTTTTCAGCTCAGCATTTGCCATCCATCATTGAGGAGACTAGAACAGAAAAGTACAAGGTCATTTTCCTGAACCCCAGCAACTCCATTCTCCAAGGTTGGAATGTTTTCTCCCTTTCTGCAAACAGTAGACCAGATGGTCCCCCAAATCTTGGCTTCTGTGGCTTAACTCTAATTACAATGTTAGTTAGCAATGAGTTTGGTGATTCAAAATCACCGGTAGAGTCTTTCCAGGCAATCAGGCTTTTCTTGTGTTCTCACTAAGAACAGGGTGGGTTTTTGGGGTTTTCATCTGCCTTGAGCGCTTCTGATACTCTAATTGCTTAGAAAATGAAGTAAGCCCAGGGCTACCCAACCCTAGCTGAAAGCAATGAGCACTCCAGGAGAGGAGAGGAAGCTGCAGCCAGATGGCTAAGTAGCCTCTGATGGTATGGCAGTCAAATTGGGAGGCACAAATCAGGAAATGCTCCTCGACTGTGTAATGCCACAAGCCAGGTGTCAAATTCAGAGGTGCACATGTGTCTACCTCAGTGCTTTGTGAATATGATTTAAGAAGAACCTTAAAACTAAGCCCTTGAAACTGTAAACATCAGAAATGTTTCCAATGTCATCTGATGCACCTCTTTCCAAAGACAGGAAGGTCTGACCAAAAACCATGAAGGAAACTCAACTTCAAGAGGCAGTCCATTTTTTATACAGGTACTATTGGGGTTTCTTTGCTTTTGGTAACATACCTGCCAACTGACTTTAGCTTGTACATACTAGACTTTGTTCTGTTCCCTAGAGATAAGCAGGAAGGTGGGGGGGAGGCTTCTGTGTCCATGGGTGAACCCTCTTCAAACAATTAAGGAAGCTTTTGGCTTCTCCTAAATCTTTATTTCTTTAAATATCCCAAGTTCCTAATTGCTCATTACTTAGTTTAATCTCAAGCCTCTGTAGCTCACCTGTCTCCATCTTTCCCTGGGGAAATCTGTTCTCTGCCATGCTAAGTGAAGCTGATTAGCTTCTACCCACCTGAGCCCACCCTTTGGCCACCTTTGATTGGTCCCAAGAAGCCATCTGGCATAAGCACAGCCCCCGTGAGCATCCTGTACTTTCAGTTCAGAGAGAAAAGATGAATGTAAGATTCATCTGCTGTCCTCAGAACCAAACCTGGAGATCACCATTGCGGAGATCACAATTGTGCATCTCCCTCCCATTTACTTCGAGCTCACTCGCTTGATTGTAAAATCACTCCAAATGCTTGATTGTAGAACCGAAGCCAAGAACTTCTGGTTTCTTCTAGGAAAAATGAAGGTTGTATGAGAAGCCAAAACCAAATGAGTCTGTAAGGGTGAAGGTGAAGATGAGGTCAAGATAAAAAAAAAAAATAGTACCCAAACTTGCAGCTGTGTTTGAACCAGGTATACAGGGATGGTGAGCTCCTGTTGAAACTTCAAATGGTTTTAAACACATTCTGTGTGGTTAGGTTGTGGACACTCTACTTTCCGAACCAGAAGATTTGCAGTCCTGAGACGTAGTTTTGGTCAGCTGAAAATATGCAAACCTTCAAAACAACAGAGCCTGTGTGACTTTCCAGAAGAATCCAGGGGTCAAAGTTCAGAAGCATCCATCTAGAGCAGACCTTGCACCCAAAGACAACAGTTTATTCTCATTGGTGACCAAAATGATCTACCTTAGTTCAAAAATAATCTTATCATTTTGTAACTCAGCAGACTGTCCACTTTTGCTTGGCCACATACTCGGTCACGATGTGCAGCCTCGACTCAGGTCTAGACTCAAGGGTGCACTGAGGCCTTCAAAGCTGTGAGCCAAAATAAATCATTTCTCTTGACAACTGATTATTCCAGCTATTTACCACAGTGGCATAAATGTTTAGAAGCATTGCCGTCCATACAAGAGATTGTACAAGAGACGTGAGATAAAGTCAAGGACATGGGAGCATGTGAAGGGAAGGAAGGGCATTTCAGAAGGATGAACAGAAACAGAGAGAGAGGGAATAGACTGCTGCATCCACTCAACAGTCACGCAGTGTGTTCACTGTGAGCTCAACATTATGCCGCTATCAAGGTTATAACTGAGGAAACAGCATCATGTCACTCACCATGCAGGAGACATTATAGACAGGGAGGAAATTACATCTAACTGGAAGAAGCAGGTGGTACTGTGGGGAAGTGCTACAAAGAGAATCCTAACTCAGCCTAGAGGCACTGGGAAAGACTTCTAAGAGGAATCAATATTAAAGTTGAGACCTGACAAAAACGCTCTACAAAAATCAGCCATGTGAACACAAGGTCGCAAGGCATGGAAGGTGACTGAGGCATGTGCTCTGAGTCACACTCTGCAGCTTCAAACCCTGGCTGTGTGGTTTGCCAGCTGCATGACCTTGAGTGGGTTACTCATTCTGTGTCCCACGGTCTTTACACAGTAGGTGGGAATCGCAATCCCTTCTTTGTAGAGTTCTGTGAAGGGTATATTAAATAAACAAAGAGCCTTGTAACTTGTGACAGCATCAAAGGAATAATTGAGTTTTGTTTTGTTTTGTTTTGTTTTAAGAAATAAGAAGGAACAGTCTGTGCAAAGGCTAAAATGTAAGAAAATCATAATGAGCTCAAGGACGGTAGGTCAGCATTGCCGGAGCACTGGGAACATTTAAATGATGTACCTGCAAGAGAGTCACGGAGGGATGACTGGTGCACGGTGGTGAGTGACAGACCTGAGGAGTGTTATCATTGGATCCTTAGTGTCCCCTGAAGACCTATGTGTTAGAGATTAGTACCCAAGCTGGAGCTGCAGGGAAGTGGCCTAGTAGGAGGTCTGTAGACCATTGGGGACATATCCTCAAAGGGAACTGAGAACACAGGTCCCTTCTGTTTGCCTCTCTTCTTCCCATCCCTGAGCAGAACGGTCTTGCTCTGCCACACAGTCCTGCCATGACATGCCACCTCAGCCCAGGGCTCAAACCAAGAGGGTCAACCAATTATTGACTACAACCTCCATGACCATGAACCCAAATAAACCTTTCTTTTTTACAAACTGGTGCCCCAAGTAGCTTGAAAGAACGTGTCTAACACAGAGAGAATGCCACAGTGTTATTCTAGGGGCAAAGTCACAGCAATTAACTCACAACCACTTCCTGGAGAGGAAAGAAAGAAAAGACATTGGAGGTGAGATCAAGAGGTGAGAACAAGAGTTACAAAGGCTGAGACCCCAAGTGAGAAACAGCTGGGGTCTGGAGGGATGTAAGTCAAGAAAGAAGCCAAGTTCTTACACAAAAGTTCCTACAATAATAGTGGAATCCATCAAATAGTAGGGCAGAAAGGGAACCTCTGCCTTTTGGGGGACTCAACTTCTGACCCTACCACTCACCCATGTCCATGCCACTATCCCACTCTGTATCTCAGTAAGCTGGGGGATTTCCTAGATTTGTCATTTAGAATCTAGAAACTCCTGACACTTGTGAATCCATGAAGATGCTCATAGCTTGTCACAGTAGATTTGTAATGTGTGTTTTAAAAGGGGATTAATTCTTAACAAATTGAAAAGAGAGCTGATGCTGACATGGGTAATACCATCCTGGATGGCTTTACCAGACCATTCCAGTTCTCATGAGTCTAGAATCCCACCTTCGCCAACTATCAGGCCCCTGGTCGACAAAGGTGTATATCCTTGAGGTTAAAAGTATAGAGCCAGAAAGTCCTGGGTTCAAATCCCAGCTCTGAAGTTTGCTATCTAAATGGCTATAGGCAAATTATAAATCTCTATAATCTTAATATTTTAGTCTGGGTTTGGGTTGGGTTTTTTAGAGAAGGTCCCATGTAGCTCAGTCTGGCCTCACACTCACTAAGAAATGAAAAATAACCTTGAACTTCTGATCCTCCTTACTCAACTCCCAGGTGCTGGGATTATGGGTATGGGCTATCACATTCAGTTTTATGCAATGCTGGGGCTCAAACCCAGAGCCTTGCACATGTTAGGCAGGCACTCTACCAACTACCCTACATTCCCTCATTCCCAACCCCCTTAATTTCTTAAAATGTAAACTCTAGATTAAAAGGGTATTTTCAATTCACACAGTTGTTACAAGGAATGAAATAATTCAAGCCCTGCTCATTGGCAGACTCCTTCCTGAGGCTTGCCAAATCTGCATATAAAACCTGAACTATAAATTAGGTAATATTTTTCTTTCAATCAATTCACACTTTCACTTAAATTCCTGTACTTTGCAGGAAGTGTTATGAAGCTGTAGATTGATCACA
The DNA here is from genome assembly GCF_049852395.1 of Peromyscus maniculatus bairdii. NCBI lineage: Eukaryota > Metazoa > Chordata > Mammalia > Rodentia > Cricetidae > Peromyscus > Peromyscus maniculatus. The sequence continues at coordinate 32,856,610 of NC_134859.1, forward strand.
ACCATAATCACAATAGCAAGAAGAATCATCCGAAATTTTCATCTTAGTCAATGACACTCAAATTTTTGTTAAACTCTAGTAGAGTACCCTTTGCTGTTGTGGGTTCTGGGCCTGAGACTGCCTTCTCTGTGTTAATGTGGAAATTAACAAGGACAAAAAAAAAGGAGTTAAAAATACCCAGGCTTCAAAATAAAACTTTCTTCTTGAAGTAATAAGAAAAAAGAAATGAAAACTGTGATTTAGCATTATTCAGAGCCTCAGCTGGGCATCACCTAGAACATTCTCGCACAGCACATGTGCACTAGTGACATGTGGTCAACTGAGGTCAGGCACTCAGATACTAGAATTGGTCTGAAGTAAGTGGAGAAGTGGCCATTTTTGCTAATACTGGTGACAAAGACAAGGACGACATATTTGGACATGACAGCCAACTGCCCCCTCCACTGCCACCCGCACTGGGTACTGACAACCTGGCCTATGACAGTCGCAGAAGCTTCTAGAAGCTGCAAAGCTGTTCACTCTTACATGTCTTTCAAAGCCACTAATTTAATAGCACATCTTTAATTCATTCTTTTCTGTCCATGTCTATGACCACCCATCATGTGACCTTGACTCCACCCTCTATGATTCCTAAGCCTTCAGGATACATCTAGAAACACTGCTCTGAGGACTCTCTCCTGATCCTCAATCCCATGCAGGTCAGAGGTAAAGGCCTTTTTACCTTGTTGTTTGGACTAAGTACATAAACTTGTGTGGAGATAATGACTGTTGTGTTTATGTCTGTCTTCTCCCCTCAGTGACACATTTCCATAAGCCAGGGACTAAACATCCACCTTGGTACCCTTGTTCAGAAGCGATGCCCCATTTTGTTTTCATATGTGTAGATGATGGATGGGTGGGTGGGTGGGTAGATGGATGGACAGATAGATGAATGTGAGATGGAAAAAAAGTAGAAGGAGAAGAGATAGAAGAGGAGATGGAGGAATGAAGGGACATTTATGGATTGTATTACTTCTGACTTCTTCATTCATAGAGAAAAAAAAGGAAACCATGACAGAGCTCACTAAATTCCCTCTTGTCCAATTTCTGTACATCACCTTCACACACCCTTTCTAGCATTTTCCTCGTCTTACAAATACCTAAGGGCTACTGGAGCCTTCACAGAATACCTTGGCTTCTTGCCAGGAAACAAACACGGCTAAGAATAAAGAAAAAATAAGTAAATAACAACAGCAATGTCTCGCACTTTGAGGTCTGGGAAATGAATTCCAAATGAGAGCTGAACTCAAAACCAAATGTTTGGCTTCCAGTGACAACCAGCTACTTGGCTGAGAGCCTCAGCCCCTTCTGAGACCACTTAGGAAATGTAGCCCTGGACTCTTCCCCGAGAGTGGCTGCCTCCTCTACACCTTTCTCAGACATGGGAGAAATTGCTGCCAAGGAAAGCAAACTTCCAACTTCCTACCCACTCCCTGGAGGTTGAGTTTGATTGCCTTCTGCCTTGGGAACTTTCCAAGTAGTTTCTCGGGAACAACGTGTGCTTGGGGAGGATTTAGACAAGCCAGATGCGTTACTTTTCTGTTGCTATATAAAATATCCTGACAAGCACAATGTAAGGAAGAAAGGGTTTACTTTGGCTTGTGGTTCGAGGGGGACAGAGTTCATCTCATCATGGTGGGGAAGACAGGGCATGGCCGCAGGAGCAGGATTGGCTGATGACATTTCTATCCACACACAGGAAGCAGAGAGAGAGAACAGGAAGTGGAGGGCAGACTAAAAAAGTCTTAAAAGTCTATCCCCACTGACATACTTCCTACAGCCAGGTTCCACCTCCTAACAGTCCCATAACCTTCCCAAACAGCGCCACCAACTGGAAACCAAGTGTTCAAATGCATATCTCACACACACACTTATGTGACACACACACAAATGCAAGGTGGGGAGCCCTTTCCATATGGAGGATCAGACTTCTCAGGAATCTTCATCTGACAGCATATACCCTTAGACACCCCGACCCTTAAGACAAAGTGAGCTTCCAAAGAGGGAAGGAAATTAGGAAGGATCAACTGAACAACTGTCCAGGTGTGCTAGGAGAGAATACTGAGGGGAGCTCAGAAAGCTGAACAGAACAGCTTCCGTATACCTCACTGAGCAACTGCAGGCTCCTGAAAAAGTACAAAGCAAACCCCATGTTGAATACCTCGGTTCTTCACCCTAGAGCGACCACATCTGGTTTTCACCCTTTTCCTTCCACAGATAGACTCAGCAACACTCCATGACAGCACTTATAGGCTCCTTTTATGGTCATGATGTTAAAGCCTGTCTGTCTGAGGGAAGCATCACCCTTCAGACATTCAAATCCAAACAAATGTAGACCTGGGTGAGTTTCCCAACTTAGAAGAAGGTTTGAGATGCTGACCACATATGTGTCATAGCAACCTAAGATACACTGTACAGATTTCTTTACATCTGAGTTTGAATTCCTCATCTTCAAATTAGGAAATACTCATGTCTTTGAGGGTAGGTTATGAAGATAAAATCAGATAATGTAACATATAAAAAGTGAATATCCTACTACTACCTAAGTGTGTACCAAATATTTGTCTAAGGTTAAAACTGAATTCAGGCTGGCGAGATGGCTCAGCAGTTAAGAGCATTTGCTGTTCTTCCAGAGGACCCAGGTTTGGTTCCCAGCACCCACATGGTAGCCCACAATCATCCATCATGCCAGTTTCAGGGGTTCTGATGCCCTCTTCTGACCTCTGGGGGCACCAGGCATATGTGTCATACACATACAAACAGACAGACATAACACATGCACAAATAAATCCTAAAAAAAAAAAAAAAAAAGAATTGAATTTCCTTGCCCTGACTCTCAGTTAAGGAGATGCAGGCAGATCTTTGACTGACTCTTAAGGCAACCTGCTTCATCCCAACTTTCTTTTTTATTCAATTGTGTGTACTCATGTGTGCCTATGTGTTGTGGGCTTGTATTTATGCATGTATATATACAATATATAAATATTCACATTCATGGGCTCCCGATGGGTGCCAGAGGAGTGAGTTGGGTCCCCTGGAACTGAAGTTACATGAGATCATGGGCTTCTTGGTATGAGTGCTGGTAACTAAGCTTCAGCTCTCCGCGAGCAGCATAATCTCTCACCCACTGACCCATCTCTCTAGATCCCTGATTCTTTTTTTTTTTTTTTCCAGTTCCTGGCTTTCATAAACCAGTCCTCTTTGCCCCAACTCCCAATCCCTAGGACTCAGGGCCTGTGTTCAGAGGCAGTCAATAGGAGCAGTGAGCTGTGTCCATCCAAGAAAGAGGTGGTACATTTAAAAAATTTAAGGGCGGTGGTGGCGCATGCCTTTAATCCCAGCACTTGGGAGGCAGAGACAAGTGGATCTCTGTGAGTTCAAGGCCAGCCTGGGCTACAGAGTGAGTTCCAGGAAAGGCACAAAGCTATACAGAGAAACCTTGTCTCAAAAAAAAAAAAAAAAAAAAAAAAGAATTTAAAAGAGCACTCAAGAGATGGCCCCAAAGTTAAAAGCACTTGTTATTACAGAGAACTAGGGTTCGGTTCCCAGCTCACAACAATCTGTAACTCCAGTTCTAGGATATCTGAAACCCTTTCCTGACCTCTGAGGGCACCAGGCACACTTGTTGTACATATACGTACATGCAGTCAAAGCACTCATACACTTAAATCACTTAAAATTTTCTTGTTTAAATTTTTTCCTACAACATATTTTGATAGTATTTTCCCTTCCTAAAAAAAATTATAAAGCAACAAAAATCAGTTTGATTTTATTTTCACCAGTCACTGGCAGCTCTAAACAATATCGGCAGCAAAATCATCTCCCCACACCCACGACTGACTCCCCACCAGTGTGTCGGTGTCTGTGCTCCTAAAAATAGTGTAGAGTCATTGAATTCCAGCCTGGGCTCAGACTCCAATGGAAGGAGTCCAAAGCCACAACCATGAACTCTTCTAGCAATGAGAAGTACACCTGATTCTTCATCTGTTTCTGTATACACAGCGAACTGCTGGGTGTGTTGACATACGCCTTTAGTCCCAACACTCAGAAGACAGAGGCAGGCAAATCTCTGTGTGAGGCCAGCCTGATCTACATGGCGAGTTCCAGACCAGCCAGGGCTACATAGTGAGATCCTGTCTCAAAACAGAGAAACAAACAAACAAACAAACAAACAAAAAACTTTTAGCATAAGTTAGTGATATAGTGGTGATCATAGCTGCCTTCCAGAGAACTCCTTGAGCCTTTTGGTCCCAGCTGTTCTGAGAAGACCACAGTATGAGATTAAAGATCCTTTATGCCACCCCTGGCAGACAAGCCCCAACCAGAGTGGGCCCAAGAGGTCAGATCCAACCTCTCCTCTTCCTCTTCCACTCCTGCTTATTTGGCATCACACAATGAACCTTTTGCTTTGGAAGTCAAAGTTTGACTCATAAAGCCTTAAGTCTGTGGTTTTTATAATAGTAGGAAATTTATAATAATGGAAACACAGCTCACATGTACACACCCACAAGTGCACACACGCACGTAATAGAATTGGAGGGGATCTCTAATTAAAACCTCATAGAAAAGAGAAGGGACCAGCCCAAGGTCGCACAGCAAGTGAGTGACCAAGAAGAGAAATAAGCACCTAACTGTGGCATGAGGAGCAGGGAGCAGTGTACACAGCATGAGCTCTGCCCTGGCACAGAGTGAATAGTTGACAATCGCTGATCACTAGGGTTGTGTTGTCATGATCCTCTGTTTTTGCTGTTATGCTGTATTAGTAGCTACTTTTCCTATGCTGTGATAAAACACTCCAACAAAAGCAGAGGAAAGCAGCTCAGGAAAAGAAGAATTTATTCTGATTCTCAATTCTGGGGTACAGTTCACTATGGTGGGGTAGTCGTGTTGGCAAGAGCTTGAAGCAGCTGGTCACGCTGTATCCACAGTCAGGAAGCAGAGAGATGAATACTAGTGTTCAACCTGCTCTCTCTTTACTCAGTTCAGGACCCCAGGCTGTGAAATGGTACCACCTACATCTGAGATGGGTCTTCTCACCTCAACAAACCTAATGTAGAGAATCTTTTACAGACATGCCCAGAGACTTGTCCCTTAGGTGAGTCTAGATCCCCTCATGAGGACAATTAGTGTTAGCCTCACAGCTGAAAAAAAAAAAAAGACTTAGCCCACATCTCTAGCCTTTGGGGTATGACTTCCCAGTTTCCCCTTTCATAGTGAGCATAATACAAATGCTTCTCACATGTCCTTGGGATAAATAAATCAACCCTATGACTTCTCAGAGATCCTCCTACACTGAATGAATGTCTCTATTCTGAGAGGCCTATCCCACTCCTGTTTCTATTACACAGCTCTGTATTATAATGAGTTAATTTAAGAAATCTATCCCCTGGTCTCTTGTGTCCACTGGTTAGTCCTAGATTTAATCTTCCCAGCATTGAGCCTTTTACAAAGAGATTTTGATGTTAAATCAGAACATGTAGGTCCCTGGATAGAAAGCATCTAATTAACCTGACAGGGTGGTTAAAAAGATATATATTATCTCCCATCAGTCATCCACCTCAAGAAAGACAAGGTCAGTCTTTATCTTAATAACAGAGAGGATACCTTAACCATGACAAGTCTGCAGCACACATCAAAACAATAAGCTTGCAGAAGGCAAATGCCCTCGATTAGGTAAATTAGAATGAGTGCCTCAATAGGGGCCCCTTGCCTTGACAGGAGCAGAGAGGAAAGCTTGTCTCTGTCAATCCTCCTTCAGAAAAGGCAGCATTGATTAGATGCTGACAAGTATTTGTGTCTGAAGAGCAGCAATAAGCAACAAATAAAAGGAATGCCTCCGACATCATCTTTCCACTCCATAGCACACATAACAATCCCCGCCAGCTTACAGCCGTAGACAACTCTCTTTGTACCTTTCTTTAAAAGTTCATCAGCTTCTGTGGCCCTCATAGAAATCCTGTGATATAATCTGAGAGACAGAGAGACAGAGAGAGAGACAGAGAGACAGAGAGAGACAGAGAGAGAGAGACAGAGAATGAACAGACCAAAATCAGAAGTCCATTAAAGTATCAAACAGTTCTGAAAAATACTAAAAATGGTCTAAATCCATGAACAAATATTTAGCCAGGAGTTAAACCTGGGTCCTCTGGAAGAACAGCCAGTGCTCTTAACTGCTGAGCCATCTCTCCAGCCTGGAAAATTGCCATGGGCCACAGAAATATAAAATCCTTTTTTTAAAATCTTTGCTTTCCATTATTATACCAGGAACCATTGTATGTACAGTAAAAACCTAACAATACCTCTGAACTGAGGTATTTTGAGCAACATTTGTTGGCACTGTGTGGCATGATACTATGTGCAATGCAAAGTGTGCATGTTGTATGTTCAGAATGAAGGCTGCAGTGACATCACCCGATGCAACATGGGCAAGTACTCCCATAAACAGCTCAGATTCATTACATTTGAATTTTTAAATTAATTTTTGATGGTTGTACATTCAAAAACCTTTGCCAGTGCCAATTTTTTTTTTTGCAACCCCTCACATTCATTTACAAGATTTACATGGGGTCTGTGGTGGTTTGAAAGAAAATACTCCCCAAAGGGAGTAGCACTATTAGGAGGTGTGACCTTGTTAAAGGAAATGTGTCACGGTGAGGGTGGGCTTTGAGATCTTGATGCCCTTTGCTCACAGCATCTCTCTTCTCTCTCTTCGACTGGACTCTTGGAGCTTGGCCTGGTATTTGGCTGTGGATATCTGCATCTGCTTCCATCTGTTACTGGAGAGAGGCTCTATGATGGCAGTTATGATATTCACCATGCCCTCATAACTGTGGTAGACTGTAGCCCTGGACCAAGAGCCAAAAGGAACCGTTCCTCCCTTAAGTTGTTTGTGTCAACTGTTTGCTCACAGCAATGAGAAAAGTAGTCAATACAGATGGTGTGTATAAAAACATACTTTAATTGACAATGTTTCCAATTTATAAAGGGTTTTGAAGGTATAACCTCATCATAAGTTGGGAAACATATGAGATATATACAGATAGATATAACAGGAGAGGAGAGGGAGAAGGAGGGGGGATCAAGGAAAATTGGCTCATAAAAGTTCAGAAATCCAGTGATCTGCCATCCACAAGCTGATCACTGAAACCCAGGGATATTGTTTTAGTCCAAGTCTGAAGGCTACAGAAGCAAGGATTCTAATCCTAGTACAAGGGCAGAACAAGACCAATGTCTGGCTCAGGCAATCATGTAGGAAACAGCCAATCCTTCCTTCAACGTTGTATTATATTTAGCACTTTGTGGAATGAATGATTGCTGTCAGTGCTGGGAAGGGTAGTCTATTTCTCTGAATTCACTAGTTCAAATGCTAATCTCATCTGAAAACACCCTTGCCAACACATCTAGAAATAATATTTGATGTGGGCCGGTAATGGCCCAGTCAAGTTCAGACATTAAAATTAACCATCAGAGATCATTGTGAACTGGTGTTTTTAGTTAGATTTTACACTGTTGTGTTCTATCCTCACTTCCATTCCTTTAAGGAGGAGGGAAGAGTCACAGAAGAACCAAGACCATCTTTGAGTCCTTACTTCAGCTCTTCAAGGGCTCCTCAAGTCTTTCTCTTTCTAGTCTCCATCTTTATTCCTCATCCATAGCCAATTTTGCCCAGCCCTGAGCTCTGCTTTTTCTGCTTTGTTTTCCAAGTTCATAAAAAATGCTTTGTCTTCCTTTAGTCAATAAAATTTATGAAAGTTATTTTGTTTTAGGTTGGCTACTCCATTGCCCCTTCTCAAGTCACCATAAATTCCCCACACAGCTCCTCTATGCTCTCTAACTTTCATGACATTGATCTAAGTATAGAAATGTCTCCAGAGAGCTCAAAAACATAAATAAATAAAAGGCTCTATTCCACAATGTTCTGAGCCAAACTCCCACTCAATCAGGCAAGTGAATTTCTCTTTCACCCTATGGGAACTCCATGGATATAGTTTGGCTCATCACATTGTTGCAGCCATCTAGCATCACTGTGTGGTATGGAATTACAGGTGGCCAATAGTGGACCTATATTGACTCATTTAACTAACACGGAACACTATTGATAAATGCCCCACTCTCTAGTCCCTGGTATGCAAATGATGTATTTTCATGCCACATACTTCCAGTCTGAAAGTAAAAAAATCATTTTTTATGCTTGTTCATTCTTCTCTTCCAAAAAGAAAACATCAATTTTCCCAGCATCGTGTCCCATGAGTGCCTGGTTCCCAGTAGTTGTAGGACCAAAATTAGTTGAATGCAGTGTTGGATGCTGAGATCAGTGAGGCAAAGATGCCCCCCCCCAACTAAAGGGTTTTAGAACTACATCTACTCATGTTTTATGGCCTTATGTTAATACTGACTTGGTTTTCTCTCACAGGTAAATATTATACACACACACACACACACACTTGCATCTCAGTCAAATAAATTCCCCCATTCTCAGCCATTATAAAGGGAATTTGGCAGCAAGCACCAGAGGCTCATGTCCAAGAGATCACTATAGAAGCTGAGGAAGTTCATGGGCTAAGAACATCTCAATACCTTTTCCTGGTGATGTCTAAGACAGCTGACTTAATTCAGATGGATTTAATGGCACTCATTTAATGCTAAAATCTAGAAAGCCTTTTAAGAAATAAGCAGCCTCAAACAGACCAGAACTGTTTACTGAATTATTATACCAGGTGTAATAAAGGATATTTTCCCTAGAAAAAAAGATGGAGGGTCTCAAATTCAGAAACAATTGGAATGGTTATTCTTTTAAGTAACATCAAAAATCTTTCTATTTCTAGCACACTGTGAGACTCCTTTTCTACTCCAGGACTCCATACTCCCCTTGTCCCCTACACTCAAAAAATGAAGGGATAAATATCTTTACAATGAACTTTGAGTATTTTTGTCTTATATTTATTTATATAAGTCTATAAGCTACCAAGTTAGCCTTCAGCTTGAAAAATAATGACAACAATGTATTGTACTGTACTGCACAAATTTCTGTGCTTTCAACCCTCTGAGTCTTTGTAACAGCCTTGTGGCTTTTTTATTTTCAAGATCATTTCTTTTCTCCTCCCCAAATGAACATTAAGAAAACAAACACTGAAGTTTGTCCAAAGTCACGTAACATGTTATGGCTAAACCAAGGCTAGACCCCAGTCCTAATCCTGTATCCTTTCCACTGTTTGAGCCTGGAATGATCACTGCCCCTCCCTTTACAACAATGGCAGACATTATTTATCAATCACCACCCTGATGCACCTAGAGGCAACTTTATTTAGAAGCCCTTTGATCACTCTTCCAGACAGCACTGATCGATCTCAGATTTCAAGCTGGGAGCTGAAACCTATCTGCCTTGCTGCACTAACCAAGTTGCATCTGTAGGTTAGGAAGCCTTGATGTACTGCTTACAGTGCGGGATGCACATTCAAAAAATACCAGGGGACTGGGCAGTGGCCACTGAGCAGATCTGACTCTTCTCGATCCTTCCACAAGCATGTCAAACAAACTCAATAAGACTGAGATGGAGAAATTCGATAAGTCAAAATTGAAGAAGACAGAAACACAAGAGAAAAATCCTCTGCCTTCAAAAGGAATGATTGGACATGAGAAGCAAGCTGGTGCGTCGTTAATGAGGTGAACACAGCCAATGTGCACTGTACAGTCCACACACAGCACCTATTTATTTTCCTTCTTTTAGCTATTTAGCTTTGTAAGATGCAGAGGTTGGATCAAGTTTAAGTGACTGTGCTGCCCCTTTCATGGCAAAGAATCAGAACTACAGACTACAAAGTCCTCCTTGCCTCTCCCACCCATCTGCCAGTCTGGCTAACAGGGATCACCCGTTAATGAAGGAAAAAAGTGGGTGGGAAGTGGTGAAATATAGAGTAAAATTGAAGGTTGTCCAAGGCATCCTTCAGGCTGTAAAGTGCAGTTTAGTCACAGTGCCATTTTGTTGTGGAATATTTAACTATATAAAGATGTGTTACATTTGTTCATGCTGCATTTGCTTAACAATGTAAGAATGTGTGTTTAATTATGTAAAGATGTGCTGCATTTGTTTCACCTTGCCTGCCTAAGGCACTTGACTGATCTAATAAAAAGTTGAATGGCCAATAGATAGGCAGGGGAGGGATAGGCAGGGCTTCTAGGCAAAGAGAATAAATAGGAAGAGAATCCAGGCTCAGAAAAGGGAGAGAGAGAAGGGGGAGGAGAGAATGAAAGAGATACTTAGGGACAAGAGCCAGGCAACTGCTAGCCAGACATAGAGACAGCAGGAAAGTGAGAGAGAGAGAGAGAGAGAGAGAGAGAGAGAGAGAGAGAGAGAGAGAGAGAGAGAGAGAGAGAAGAAAGAAAGGAGAGAAGGAAGGAAGAAAGGAAAGAAGGGAGGAAGGGAGGCAGGCCCTAAGGCAAAACATAGATGAAGAAAAACAGGTTAATCTAAGTTAAAAGGCTAGCCAGAAATGAGCCTAAGCTAAGCTGAGCATTTATAACTAATATTAAGTCTCCATGTCATGATTTAGGAGCTGGTTGGTGTCCCAAAAGAAAAAGCCTGGTATACCATTTTTTGTTGTTGTTGTTCAGATTATTTTAATTATTGGAATGAACAATTTTTAAGTCGCAAATTAAAAGTTTTTAAACCCTAAAAGGAAGGAAGGAAGGAAGGAAGGAAGGAAGGAAGGAAGGAAGGAAGGAAGGAAGGAAGGAAGGAAGGAAGGAGGAAGGACAGGGAGAGGAGCCAGTGAAGTGTGAGGATAAGGGTGATTGCTACCAAATCTAATGACCTTTGATGGATCCCTTGGACCCACATTGTGGGAAAAAAGAACCAACTCTCCAAAGTTGTCCTCATACTTTACACTACAAACACACACACACTCAAACACACATACAATCAATCACTCGACCATTGTAATTAAAATAGGAGGTAATTAAATACACAGAAGGTAAACTTTTAGAATAATCTACCTAAGGAATTTTGATTTTTCCATCTTACAGTTTCCTGGAAGTCACAGGCCTGAGTTTAATTTTATTCTAGTTGCTATAGGAAGCAGGGATAAGCCACGGTCACCACCTAAAATATTCCATTGTTACATGCAAAAAAAAGTTAATTACATCCTCCTCCTCCATTAAAGAGCTAAGTGATGGTTTCAACCTCTCCCTGGGTGACCAGTGTGTACACATCCCTTCCCTAGTCCCACTATGAAACACTTAAATGGTGCTTTTTGCAATCAACCCAGCTTGAAGCAACAGCTTTGAAGTTGATGGGCAAGTGCTTAGACAATGCCTTACATAAACTCAAATGGTCTTCAGTTGTGGAAAACAAATGAGAATATGTCTCTTAGAATCCTTCCATTTGGATATTTCATTCCCCAATTTATTGGGGGGGAATAAGTAATAGTAAAACTCATACCTGAAACACTAGCAAATCATTTATTACACGACTGTATCTTTCCTACCCCACCATCCCCAGTAAGTGGTTTTAAAGCAAATGCTTCTTTAGTTAACACTTAACAGAAATTGATATCTATTTAATATCATCTAGGTAACTGGAAAAAAAACAAATTTGAGTGTATCTAAGAAGTGGTGACTTTCCCGGGACTCCAACCCAAACAGAGGTTGCTGACACAATCTGTCTGAGAATACACCTTCTGAGTTCTGTAAAGAGATTCAGTTTTAAAAATCACCTCTAAAACAGAGATGAACACTTTCCTCTACACTGTCTAATTGCTGTACCTAAACTGAGCATATGGGGCCTTGGGGTGGGTCTACCCCTTGAGATCTCTGAGCACGTGTCTGTTTAATTGTACTTTAAAAACAGATTGTTCTGCTCAGGCATCTGTGACCAGCAGCATTTGGGAATTTGCCCATGATGTTTGATGGAGGTCATCCAATCTGCAGGTCACCCACTTCATATTTCATCGTGACCTCCTTCCTCCAGGTTATCCTTGAAGATGGATATCTGGCATGTCCTGGACAACAGTGGGCCTTGGGTTTTTGTCCTTCTGGCCAATCCCTGATCTCATTGTCCTCTAGCTCAGCCATAATGGCTGACCTAGCTCTAAAAGATGCTAGGCAGTCTACTCAGAGCTTTGGGGAGATTTTCTCATGAGTACCCTAAACAAAATGTGGATTCTAAGGTTATATCTATTCACCAATGAGTAAACTGAGGTTCTGAGATTCAATCATGATTCCACATTGTTCACTTAGTAAAGAAGCAGAGCCTAGACAGAGAGTAAGAATGCAGGGCTTTGGGGCTAAGCTCTGTGGTAACTTGCCTCATAACCAATGTCATTTCATTCCAACACTCATTGACAGTGACAGTAGATTTTCCATGGTCCTCCTCTACCCATGTTGCTGTGTTGAACCAACAAGGCATTTTATTATGAGGACCTAATACACCAAGAAGATAATTCTCTTATCCGTATCAACCATGGCTTAAAATGTATCTGCCATGGGAAGCATATGAAATCCTTTCCTATATATGAGAAACTCCTCTGCCTACATTAATGGCCTTCCTATGAGCCAGGAACTGAAAATGGGATGCTCTCCTTTCCAAATTCTCTTGGACATGGCCTAGAAACAGCAACAAGAGACCCAGAGAATGGGAAACTATAAAAGCTTTTCTGAAGACAGGTGATGGCCCATTTCCTGAGAGAGTGTGGCCAGTGGTGTCCAGTGTAGTACACAGCAGCCATGTTGCTTGTGGTTTCCGTAGCACAGCTCTGTGGCCAGGGGCTGTCACCTATCCTAACACTGGTCCTGCTTGTTCAGCTTCCCTCTACTTGTGCTGAAACATCCAGCCTTCCTCCAACCCACAATCCCACTAGAGGCTGCCCAGTGACCTTTCAATACATTTCTTCCCAGTTTATAATAGTCAGGTTTTGATGCTTCCCCTGAAGGGAGGTAGAAGTCAAAGTCATAAAAGCCTTCATTCTCCCTGATTCCCCTGATGGTAACTTCACTAGAGGAGAGGCAGGGGAATCTCATTTTATAATAAAACCCAGAATCTTGAATTTCTGCATCCTTAGATAACACTATCTATCTAGGAGTAAAGGTCAATGATAAAAAGAATTTTTATTTCTATCTACATGTCTATAACAGCTAAATTTACTAGGCTTGGAGATGTCACTAACAGAACCATACGGCTGATCCCATCAAAATGGAAGGGATTTGAGGAAACACAAAATGTCCTGGGGAGGAAAATATTACATCTCTAGATTGAAGAGAAAAAATGTTCACTGAATACTAAAAAAAAAGACAAGGAGATTTCTTCAGTGAATAAAGCTTTATGAAAGAAACATTCTTTAAAAATCAAATTAATGAAA